>NC_067404.1:1412353-1712353 GCF_016432865.1 Antechinus flavipes
CCTAACCCTAACCCTAACCCTAACCCTAACCCTAACCCTAAATTCGCCTCCCGACTCTAACCCTAACCCTAACCCTAAATTCGCGCTGCCTCCCGACTCTAACCCTAACCCTAACCCTAACCCTAAATGCCTCCCGACTCTAACCCTAACCCTAAATTCCTGACTCCCGACTCCCGACTCTAACCCTAACCCTAAATGCCTCCCGACTCCCGACTCTAACCCTAACCCTAAATGCCTCCCGACTCTAACCCTAACCCTAAATTCGCGCCTCCCGACTCTAACCCTAACCCGACTCTAACCCTAACCCGACTCTAACCCGACTCTAACCCTAACTATAACCCCCCCAACCCTACCTTAATTCTTACCCTAACCCTAAAAGTCTCCCATCTTCTTACAATGACATACTTGCACAGAATAAATTCTAAAATAAAGTTTAAATACATCATAAATACGAGCAATGGATTTCATATAATTTTATTTATACCAGTAATTTGTTTTAGTCAACATACATTCTTTTACATTCCATTTCCATTTTTTAAAATATCTCCTAAATAGTAGCATACAATGTTTTCTTTATAAACATTTGGGCAAATTAGTTTAATGAAGGAGATCTATCAGTTGTCCAAAGCAATTCTATGGATGGCCATTTTGTTTGCAGACAGCGTTTAACTGGTGTGTCATCTGTCTGCAGCAAAGGGTCTCCAAAACCCATTACAACAGCTGTGCCTTCCACATACATGACCTTTTCATTAAAATTGGATTGTTTTAGTCCATTATAGTGGTATACAGTAAAGGACTCTGGCACATTTGAATTCTGCTCTGGGAAAAATTCTTGGAGGAAGGGACCTAGTAATATAATTCCTAGTCCCTCTGGGTCTAATTTGTTTTTCATGACTCTAACACATTCAGGATCTGAAACTAGATCCAATGCTTTCATCACATGCTTTAATAGAGTATCTGGTATAAATCCATTATCTTCAGGATCATATGTCTGAAAAATCCTCCTGGCTTGCTCAGAAGGTGTCTCAGGAGGCACCAGGGCCATATCCTTAGCAAATAAAACAGTAAGGTGAGTTTCACTACCAACAATCCAAATGGGAAACTTAGGCGATTTCAAATAGGAGCCAACCTTACAATAACTGAGTGACTCCATAAGGGTTAAGAAGCCTACTGTAGACTGCTTATGTATGCCTAGAAGCTTCATTCCAGAACACTCTTTATCTCCATCCCATACATTAGAAACTGCATGCCCAGTTAGGAGGAGGTTAATTAGACTTTGGCTACCATAACCATAGACAGGATCAATCAAGGGTTCTGCTGAATCCTCTATTTCATTTTTTATGTTTTCAATACCCTTGGTTAGTATCACGGAATAAAGAAAAAGTAACACCCCAAATTTATTGGCCCACATAGAGTATTGCTCACAGATGGCATCTTTAAGTTCAGGGAAACTTTTGAATGACATTCTACGAATTAATGAATGGAATCGCTCAAAGCTCAGATGCTCTTGGGTAGCCACGGCTGAAGAGGAGTGACCCCTCTGGCAACTACACTCACCCCCAGCAGTTGGCCTATCTGATAAGCCAACGGTCTCCTTCCCTCTAAGCTTGCACGCAGCCAAGCAGTAGGGGCCCGAGGTGTTAAAGCAAGCTGCTTGTAAGATGTCACACAAGGTATGGCACAGCAAATCCTTCCGCTCATCCTCTCGACAGTCTCTCCAGGACGTCTTCTCTGAGGCGAACAGCAGTTTCTTCAAAAGAAATGCCTGAACAGGAGCGATGACAGCACAGGGGCCCCCCTCAAACTGCTCCAGGGCTGAGCCTTCTGCCTCACTGAATACGAAGCCCTGTGTCCAGCGACCAAAAATGGGATCTGAGAGACCTGGGTTGGTCTTTGACCCCCATACGAGCTCTTTCAGCTGCCTAGCTACTTCAGACATGTTGAGACGGCAGGTGCGCCCAGATGTTCGATGAACAATGGCTAAGAAACAGAAGTGGCTGCCGTGGCAACAGTATCACGAAGGACACCTGGAGGGAAAGGTTGAAAAAGAATAAAAATAAGGATAATGTGATTGAGGAAAGAAGCACTGGCAGGGGGTAACACCACAGAAAAAATATGGTGATAATGGAGAAAGCTCAGAAGAAGGCAGATGGGAGGGGAAGGAAGTATAGGAGGAGGAGGATGGAGAGAAACATTGGGAAGGAAAGTGGATGGGAGGTGGGGCACAAAGAGAAAAGCTAAACCTGGAGAAAAAATAAAGATAAAGGGGAGAGCTAGTGAGGAAAGACTGGGCATAAGTGGAAAAGGAAGATTAATATAAACAAAAATGGGGAGACAGACAGAGGAAGTAGAAGAGAGGGAAGGGGAGGAGGAGGTCTTAGGGGAGGGAGTTGCCCAAAAGGGTTACCGAACGATCTGTAACCCTCCAAGACCACCGGAGTCAGAGGAAATCTGCGAGCTACCAGTATGTAGGTCCAAGTCCAGACAACTGGTAGAGGCGCAGGAAGTGGCCCCACCCTATTGTTACCTCATGGAAGGTTCCACTACCTTAGCTAACGTAAGACAGTTCTCCACCTCCTCTGCCCCAGTAAAACAACATAAAGGGGGAGGAGCGGGGTGTGTTAACTAAGGAGGACAAATGGAGAAAAGATTAATTTTGGTTTTTTTTTAAACAGGCAAATAAGAAAATTAATAAATTAATAAACAAAACTAAGAGTAAGTATTAGGGGGGAAATAACAACAAAATAGATAAGCCTTTATTTAATTTAATTTTTAAAAAGGAAAAAAGAAAATCAAATTGTTAGTCACAAAAAAAAGAGAAATTTCCACCAATGAATACAACATTAGAGCAATAAGTAGGAGTTATTTTACCTAACTATATGTCAATACATCTCATAATCTGAGGGGAAGTGGCCCCTCCCCATTGTTGTCTTATGGAACATTCCAGGAGCTTCCATGCTGCTAATGTAAGACAGCGCTCCGCCTCTTCTGTCCCCCTATGGTGTCTGTTCAACTTACACAGTGTGTGTGTGTGTGTGTGTGGCGGGGGAGGGGGGTGGGGGGTGGCGGGCCAGTATGGTAACTAATGAGAAGTAATTGGCAAAAGGTTTTTATTAGCAGGCAAATATAAAAAAATTAATGAATTAATAAAGAAAACTAAGAGTTGGTTTTAAGGGGGAAAAGAGATCAGCTTTTATGTAATTTGATTAGAAAAAGGAAAGAAAAAAATAAAATTATTAAACTCAGAAATGAAAAGGGAGAACTTCCCACCAATGAAAAAGTCATTAAAGCAATAATTAGGAGTTATTTCCCTAACTATATGTCAATGAATCCGATAATCTAAGGGAAAGTGGACCCTTCCCATTGTTGTCTTATGAAACATTCCAAGACATTCCATGCTGCTAACGTTAGTGCTGCCTCCGCTGCCCGCTGTGGTGTCTGCCCCACTAAAACAATATGGGGGCGGGGTGGTAACTAATGATGAGAAATGGGCAAAGGGTTATTTTTTTTTAAGCAGGCATATACAAAACTAAACATTTTAAAACTAAGAGTTGGTTTTAGGAAAAAAGATAACAAAATGGAACAGCTTTTCTTTAATTTAGTTAGAAAAAGGAAAGAAAATAAAATTGTTAATTTCAGAAAAGAAATGGGACAACTTTCCACCATTTAAGAGGACATTGGAACAATCAGTAGGAGTTATTTTATCTAACTATATGTCAATAAATGTGATAATCTATTGGCAAGTGGGAACTAACATTGTTGTCTTATGGAAAGTTCCAGGAGCCACCTTGCTGCTAAGATAAGGTGGTGCTGCCTCCTCTGCTCCCTGTGGTTTCTGCCCCATTAAAACAATATTCAGGGCAGGATGTGGTAACTAAGGAGGAGGAATGGGGAAAGGATCAGTTTTTATTTTAGCAGGAAAATAAGAAAATTAATGACAATAAACAAAACTAAGAGTTAGAATTAGGAAATAAAAATAACAACAAAAGAGATAAGCCTTTATTTAATTTGATTTAAAAAAAGGAAAAAAGAAAATCAAATTGTTAGGCTCAAAAAAGAAAAGGGAGAACTTTCCACCAATGAATAAGACAATAGAGCAATAATAATGAGTTATTTTGCCTAACTATATGTCAATAAATCTCATAATCTAAGGAAAAGTAGGCCTCCCCATTTTCATCTCATGGAAGATGCCAGGAACTTCCTTATTGCTAAGGTAAAGCAGTGCTCTGGCCTACTTCTACCCACTGTGGTGTCTGCCCCAGTAAAACAGTATGGGGGCTGGGGTGACGATAACTAATGAGGAGAAATGGGGAAAAGATTAGTTTTTTTTGTTTTTTGGGTTTTTTTTAGTAGGCAAATATAAAAAAGTTAATTTATAAAACTAAAAATTGGTTTTAGGGAAAAATATAGATCAGCTTTTCTTTAATTTGGTTAGAAAAGGAAAAGAAGGAAATAAAATTGTTAATCTCAGAAATGAAAAGGGAGAACATTCCACCAATGAAGAGACTGTTACAGCAATAATTAGGAGTTAGTTTGCCTAATTATACACCAATAAATCTAATAATCTAAGGAAAAGTGGACCCTCCCCATTGTTCTCTTATGGAATACTCCAGGAGCTTCCATGATGCTAATCTAAGACAGTGCTCCACCTCTTCTGTCCCCTAGGGTGTCTGATCCACTAAACAAGTATGGGAGGAGGGGCGGAGTGTAGTAATTAATGAGAAGGAATGGTGAAAAGGATAGTTTTTTAGCAGGCAAATATTAAAACATTAATGAATTAATAAATCAAATTAAGAGTTTTAGGGAGGGAAAAAGATCAGCTTCTATTTAATTTGTTTAGAAAAAGGAAAGAAGAAAATAAAATTGTTAATCTTAGAAATGAGACGGGAGAACTTTCCACCAATAAAAAAATCATTAGAGCATTAATTAGTACTTATTTTTCCTAACTATATCAATAAATCTGATAATCCAAGGGGAAGTGGCCTCTACCCATTTTTGTCTTTTAGAACATTCCAAGAGCTTCCATGCTGCTAATGTTAGTGCTCCACCTTCTCTGCCCCCTGTGGTGTCTGCCCCACTAAAACAAAAAGAGGGAGGTAGTAACTGATGAGGAGGAATGGGGAAAGGGTTAGATTTTTTAAGCAGGCAAATATGAAAACTAATGAATTAATAAAAGTAAGACTTTGTTTTTGGAAAAAGAAAACAAATTAGATCAGATTGTATTTGATTTCCTTAGAAAAAGGAAAAAAGAAAATAAAATTGTTAATCTCAGCAATTAAATGGGAGAATATTCCACAATGGAAGAGGATATTAGAACAATAATTAGGAGTTATTTTCCCTAACTATATGTCAATAACTCTGATATTCTACTGGGATTTGGGCCCTCCCATTGTTGTCTCATGGAAGGTTCCAGGACCTTCTCTGCCCCCTGTGGAATCTGGTCCACTAAAACAGTATAGAAGGGCAGAGTGTAGTAACTAAGAAGAAGGAATAGAGAAAGTATTATTTTTTTTCAGTCAAATAAGAAAACTAATGAATTCATAGACTATACTAAGAGTTAGTTTTGGGGGAAAAAACAAAATAGATCAGCATTTATTTAATTTGACTAGAAAAAGGAAAGAATGAAATAAAATTTTTGACCTCAAAAATAAAAATGAAGAACTTTCCAACAATGAGAAAGACATTAGAACAATAAATATACCTAACTATATGTCAATACATCTCATAATCGAAGGGGAAATGGACCCTCCTCATTGTTGTCTTATGGAACATTCCAGGAGCTTCCAAGTTAGTAAAGTAAGACAGTGTTCCACCTCTTCTGCTCCCTGGGGTGTCTGTCCCACTAAAACAGTGTGGGGGAAGGGGTGTGGTAACTAATGAGGAGGAATGGGGAAAGGGTTATTATTTTTTTAGCAGGCAAATAGGAAAACAAATGAATTAATAAACAAAAGTAAGAGTTAGTTTAAGAAAAAGAAAACAAACTAGAACAGCTTTTGATTTGGTTAGAAAAAGGAAAGAAGAAAAAATTTGTTAATCTCAGAAATGAAATGGGACAACTTTCTGCCAATTAAAAGGAAATTGGAACAATAATTAGGAGTTATTTTGCCTAATTATATGTCATTAAATCTGATAATCTATTGGAAAGTGGGACCCACAATTGTTGTCCCATGGAAGGTTCCAGGAGCTTCCATGCTGCTAACTTAAGGTAGTGCTGCCTCTTCTGCCCCTTGTAGTGTCTGCCCCAGTAAAACAGTATTCAGGGCTGGGTGTGGTAAATAAGGAGGAGTAATAAGGAAATGGTTAGCTTTTTGGGGTTTTTTTGTTTTTTTTTGTTTTTTTTTTTTTACCAAGCAAATATAAAAACTTAATGAATTAATAAAGCAAATTAAGAGTTGATTTTAGGGGGAAATAGATCAGCTTTTATTTAATTTGCTTATAAAAAGGAAAGAAGAAAATAAAATTTTTAATCTCAGAAATGATTTGGGAGAACTTTCCACCAATGAAAAAGTCAATAGAGCAATAATTAGGAGTTATTTTGCCTAATTATATGTCAATAAATCTGATAATCTATTGGGAAGTGGGAGCTACCATTGTTGTCTCATGGAAGGTTCCAGGAGCTTCCATGCTACTAACATAAGGTAGTGCTGCCTCCTCTGCCCCCTGTAATGTCTGCCACAATAAAACAGTATGGGGGACGGTGTGTGGTAACTAAGGAGGAGGAATGGGGAAAGGATTAGTTTGTTGTTGTTGTTGTTGTTTTTTACCAAGCAAATATAAAAATTTAATGAATTAATAAACAAATTAAGAGTTGATTTTAGGGGAAAATAGATCAGCTTTTATTTAATTTGCTTAGAAAAAGGAAAGAAGAAAATAAAATTGTTAATCTCAGAAATTAAGTGAGAGAACTTTCCACTAATTAAAAAGTCATTACAGCAATAATTAGGAGTTATTTCCCTAACTATATGTCAATGAATCCAATAATCTAAGGGAAAGTGGACCCTTCCCATTTTTTTCTCACGCAAGTTTCCAGGAGCTTCCTTGCTCCTAAGGTAAAGCAAGGCTCTGGCCTACCCACTGTGGTGTCTGTCCCAGTAAAGCAGTATGGTGGGGAGGGGGGGAGGGAAGGTGATAACTAATGAGGAGGAATGGGAAAAGAGTTATTTTTTAAACAGGCAAATATAAAAAAAATTAATGAATTAATAAAACTTAGAGTTGGTTTTATGGAAAAAATAGATCAGTTTTTACTTAATTTGGTTAGAAAAGGAAAAGAAGGAAATAAAATTGATGATCTCATAAATGAAAAGGGTGAACTTTCTACCAATTAGGAGGAAATTGGAAGAATAATTAGGAGCTATTTTGCCTAATTATATGTCAATAAATCTGATAATCTATTGGGAAGTGGGAGCTACCATTGTTGTCTCATGGAAGGTTCCAGGAGCTTCCATGTTGCTAACATAAGGTAGTGCTGCCTCCTCTGCCCCTTGTAGTCTCTGCCCATTAAAACAGTATGGGGGACGGGGTGTGGTAACTAAGAGTAATGGGGAAAGGGTTAGTATTTTTTAGCAGGACAGAAATCTAATTTATTCATAAACAAAACTAAAAGTATGTATTAGGGAAAAAATTACCTTTATCTTTATTTATTTTTATTAGAAAAAGGAAAGTAGAAAATGATATTGTAAGTTTCAGAAATGAAAAGGGAAAACTTTCCACCAATGAATAGGACATTAGAATAATAATTAGGAGTTATTTTGCCTAACTATAGGTCAATAAATCTCATCATCTAAGGGTTTGTGGCTCCTCCCCATTGTTGTCACATGGAAGGTTCTAAGAGCTTACCTGCTGCTAAAGTAAGGCTGTTTTGTGCCTCCTCTGCCCCTGGTAGTATGTGCTCCGATGAAACAGTATGGGAGGCAGAGTGTGGTAATTAAATGGAGGAATGGGGAAATATTCCCCCCCACCTCCCCACCCTCCCCCTCCCCAGGCAAGTAAGAAAACTAATGAATTCATAAACAACACTAAGAATTGGTTTTATGGGAAAAAATAGATCAGCTTTTATTTAATTTGATTATTAAAAGGAAAGGAGAAAATCAAATCATTAGTCTCAAAAATGAAAAGGGATAACTTTCCACCAATGAGGAGGAAATTAGGGAAATAATTAAGAGTTATTTTGTCTAATGTAAGGGGAAGCAGTCTCTCTGTATTATTGCCTCATGGAAGGTTCCAGGAGCTTACCTGCTGCTAATGCAAGACAGTGCTCCACCTCCTCTGCCCCCTGTGGTGTCTGACCTGCTAAAACAGTATGGAGAGCGGTTCTTCCGGCCAAGATGGCAGAGAGGAGGCACACAGCTTTATAAGCTCTGCATTTTTCTCTCAGAATCATTCCATTACAAGCCTCTGAATTAATGCTTGACTGAAAAAAAACCCACAAATAGTTACCAAGAGAAGACATTGTTGAGATTCCCCAAGAAAGGTCTGTTTTTGCTCAAGGGCGGGAACGGGTTAAGATCAGGCTGAGGGCAGGAAGGGGCAGCGAGACCATGGGAGGCAGCTCACAGCTGAGCAGACTGGAGAGGGGGTGGGGAGTGATCGCAGCCGTCTCTGCAGGGAGAGCTTTGCTACAGGATTGGATACTTTGCTCCGGCAGCAAGCCAGCAGCCCAGCAGAGAAGCTAAAAACACTGGGGGTGAAGAATACAACCCCAAACAGCTGGGAGTTTCTCAGGACCTGGCCACCCCTTCCCCCCCAGTGTCTCAGCACGCTCTCAGAGTCTCAGAGCGCAGGCGCAGCACAGCCATCACTGTCCTGTTAGGGCCTCGCTGCTGCCCTGCCCTGCAGTCTGTAGAGGAAGCTCGGTAACACCACCCAGCCCCTCCCCCAAAAAAGCAGATTCCATTTAGGGTTTTTTCCTTTTTTCCTTTTTGCTATTTGTCTTTGATTCTTCTCTGACAAAATGAGCAAAAAATTGAAGAGGACTTTAACCCCCGACAGCTTCTATACAGATAGAGAGCAGACTATAAACCCTGAGGAGACTAAAACCAGACCGTCTCCAGGTGAATCCCCAAAGGAGGAGATCATCTGTTCCTCAGCACAGAAGACACTCATAAAAGAAATTAAAAAGGCTCTCTCAAGGGAGCTAGAAGAAAAATGGGAAAAGGAGAGGGAGACTTGGCAAAAGAACCTGGAGAAGTCATCCCACTCAATTAAAGAGAGACTGGATAAAGAAATAAAATACTTGAAAAATAGGATTGGTTTAACTGGAAACAGAAAATAGCTCTCTAAAAAACAAAATTGGCGAAATGGAAAAAAAATTCCATAGAACAAAAGAACTCAATTGGACAATTAGAAAAAGATTTTTAAAAAGTGAGTGAAGAAAATACTTCATTGAAAATCAGAATTGAACAAGTGGAATTGAATGACTCGAGGAGACAAGAAGAATCAGTCAAGCAAAACCAAAAAAATCAAACAATGGAAAAGAATGTGAAATACCTTCTGGGGAAGACAACAGACCTGGAAAACAGATCCAGGAGAGACAACCTGAGAATCACTGGACTCCCAGAAAAGCATGATGAACAAAAGAGCCTGGACACTATTTTCCAGGAAATTATCAAAGAGAACTGCCCAGAAGTCATAGAAACAGAGGGTAAAATAGACATTGAAAGAATTCATCGATCCCCTACTGAAAGGGATCCTAAAATCAAAACACCAAGGAATATAGTGGCCAAATGCCAGAACCCTCAGACGAAGGGAAAAATACTGCAAGCGGCTAGAAAAACCCAATTCAAATATAGAGAAGCCACAATAAGGGTTACACAAAACCTACCAGCATCCACATTAAAAGATCAAAGGATCTGGAATATGATATTCCGAAAGGCTAAGGAACTCGGTCTGTAACCAAAAATAACTTACCCAGCCAGAATGAGCGTCTTTTTACAGGGAAGAAGATAGTCATTCAACAAAATAAGCGAATTTCACCTATTTTTGATGAAAAAAAAACAGAACTTAACAAAAAGTTTGATCTACAAATATAGAACTCAAAAAAGGTGAAAAGAAATCTTGGGAACTATATTTTTGCTATAAAGATGTATAAAGAATAAATGTATATCTTTTCTAGAAACTAGATGTGGAAAATTTGTTGTCCAGAAAATGGGTAAAGTGGGGGTGCTACATCTCATGAAGAGGCAAAGGAAACCTATTATATCTGAGAGAAAGAATGGAGGGGGATGAATATAGTCGGTAGCTTACTGCCTTCAGAATTGGCATTAAGAGAAGAATTTTAGACATATTCAATTTATGGTGAAACTTCTCCCACCTCATTGAAAAGTGAGAAGGGAAAAGTGAAAAGGGAAGCAATAATCTCATACTAAAGAATGATTGGGTGAAACAGCAAATCATAGACATAATTAACAGCTTCACCCAAGAAAACGATAATAATGAGACATCATACCAAAATGTATGGGATGCAGCCAAAGCGGTAATAAGGGGAAATTTCATATCTCTAGAGGCCTATTTGTATAAAATAGAGAAATAGAAGGTCAATGAATTGGGCTTGCAACTAAAAATGCTAGAAAAGGAACAAATTAAAAACCCCCAGTCAAACACTAAACTTGAAATTCTAAAAATAAAAGGAGAGATCAATAAAATTGAAAGTAAAAAAAAAAGTATTGAATTAATTAATAAAACTAAGAGTTGTTTCTATGAAAAATCCAACAAAATAGACAAACCCTTAGTAAATCTGATTTAAAAAAGGAAAGAGGAAAATCAAATTGTTAGTCTTAAAAATGAAAAGGGAGAACTTGCCACTAATGAAGAGGAAATTAGAGTAATAATTAGGAGTTACTTTGCCCAACTTTATGCCAATAAATTCGACAACTTAAATGAAATAGAAGAATACCTCCAAAAATATAGCTTGACCAAACTAACAGAGGAAGAAGTAAATATCCTAAACAGTCCCATCTCAGAAAAAGAAATAGAACAAACTATCAATCAACTCCCTAAGAAAAAATCCCCAGGACCAGATGGATTTACATCTGAATTCTACCAAACATTTAAAGAACAATTAACTCCAATGCTAAATAAACTATTTGAAAAAAATAGGGATTGAAGGAGTCCTACCAAACTTATTTTATGACACAGACATGGTGCTGATACCTAAACCAGGTAGGTTGAAAACAGAGAAAGAAAATTATAGACCATTCTCTTTAATGAATATTGATTCTAAAATCTTAAATAAAATATTGGCAAAAAGATTACAGAAAATCATCCCCAGGATAATACACTATGACCAAGTAGGATTTATATCAGGAATGCAGGGCTGGTTCAATATTATAAAAACTATTAGCCTAATTGACTATATCAACAACCAAACAAACAAAAACCATATGATCATCTCAATAGATGCAGAAAAAGCATTTGATAAAATCCAACATCCATTCCTAATAAAAACATTTGAGAGCATAGGAATAAATGGACTTTTCCTTAAAATAGTCAGGAGCATATATTTAAGGATATAGGAGCTTCAGTAAGCATCATATGCAATGGGGAAAAACTGGAACCTTTCCCAGTAAGATCTGGAGTGAAGCAAGATTGCCCACTATCACCATTATTATTCATTATTATTAGAAACACTAGCCTCAGCAATAAGAGTCGAGAAAGAGATTAAAGGAATTAGAGTAGGCAATGAGGAAACCAAACTATCACTTTTTGCAGATAACATGATGGTATACTTAGAGAACCCCAGAGATTCTACTAAAAAGCTATTAGAAATAATTCATAATTTTAGCAAAGTAGCGGGCTACAAAATAAATCCCCATAAATCCTCAGCATTTTTATACATCTCCAACAAAACCCAACAGCAAGAGATACAAAGAGAAATTCCATTCAAAATAACTGTTGATAGCATAAAATATTTCAGAATCTATGTACCAAAGGAAAGTCAGGAATTATATGAGCAAAATTACAAAAAAGTTTCTACACAAATAAAGTCAGACTTAAATAATTGGAAAAATATTAAGTGCTCTTGGATAGGCTGAGCGAATATAATAAAGATGGCAATACTCCCTAAACTAATCTATTTATTTAGTGCTATACCAATCAGACTTCCAAGAAAATATTTTAATGATCTAGAAGAAATAACAACAAAATTCATATGAAAGAATAAAAAGATTGAGAATCTCAAGGGAATTAATGAAAAAAAAAAATCAAATGAAGGTGGCCTAGCTGTACCTGATCTAAAACTATATTATAAAGCAGCAGTCACCAAAACCATTTGGTATTGGCTAAGAAATAGATTAGTGGATCAGTGGAAAAGGTTAGGTTCACAAGACAGAATAGTCAACTATAGCAATCTAGTGTTTGACAAACTCAAAGATCCTAACTTTTGGGATAAGAATTCATTATTTGATAAAACTGTGGCACAACATTGCCTGCTCAAAAAAAGAAAAAAAAAAACTAACCCTTTCCCCATTCCTCCTTCTTAGTTACCCCCATCACCTACCCTTGCTCTCCCTACTGTTTTTTTCATCTTTTTTTTAAATTTAATTTTATTTTATAATAACTTTATATTGACAGAATCCATGCCAGGGTAATTTTTTTTACAACATTATCCCTTGCACTCGCTTCTGTTCTGATTTTTCCCCTTCCTCCCTCACCCCCTCCCCTAGATGGCAAGCAGTCCTATATATAATGTTAGATATGTTGCAGTATATCCTAGATACAATATATGTGTGCAGAACCGAACAGTTCTCTTGTTGCATAGGGAGAATTGGATTCAGAAGGTAAAAATAAGCCAGGAAGAAAAATTTCCAAAACATATAGAGAATTGACTCTAATTTATAAGAAATCAAGCCATTCTCCAATTGATAAATGGTCAAAGGATATGAACAGACAATTTTCAGAGGATGAAATTGAAACTATTACCACTCAGGGCAGCTAGGTGGCTCAGTGGATAGAGCACCAGCCCTGAAGTCAGGAGGACCCGAGTTCAAATCTGGTCTCAGACACTGTCTAGCTGTGTGACCCTAGGCAAGTCACTTAACCCCAATTGCCTCAGCAAAAAAAAAAAAAAAGAAAAGAAAAAAAAAGAAAATATTACCACTCATATGAAACAGTGTTCCAAATCACTATTTATCAGAGAAATGCAAATTAAGACAACTCTGAGATACCACTGCACCCCTGTCAGATTGGCTAAGATGACAGGAAAAAATAATGATGAATGTTGGAGGGGATACAGGAAAACTGGGGCACTGATGCATTGTTGGTGGAGTTGTGAACAAACCCAACCATTCTGGAGAGCAATCTGGAATTATGCCCCAAAAGTTATCAAACTGTGCATACCCTTTGATCCAGCAGTGTTACTACTGGGCTTACACCCCAAAGAAATACTAAAGAAGGGAAAGGGACCTGTATGTGCCAAAATGTTTGTGGCAGCCCTGTTTGTAGTGGCTAGAAACTGGAAATTGAATGTATGCCCATCATTTGGAGAATGCCTGGATAAATTGTGGTATATAAATGTTATGGAATATTATTGTTCTGTAAGAAATGACCAGCAGGATGAATACAGAGAGGCTTGAAGAGACCTACATGGACTGATGCTAAGTGAGATGAGCAGAACCAGGAGATCATTATACACTTCGACAATGATATTGTATGAGGACATATTTTGATGGAAGTGGATTTCTTTGACAAAGAGACCTAACTGAGTTTCAATTGATAAATGATGGACAGAAGCAGCTACACCCAAAGAAAGAACACTGGGAAACGAATGTGAACTATTTGCATTTTTGTTTTTCTTCCTGGGTTATTTTTACCTTCTGAATCCAATTCTCCCTGTGCAACAAGAGAACTGTTCGGTTCTGCAAACATATATTGTATCTAGGATATACTGCAACATATCTAACATTATATATAGGACTGCTTGCCATCTAGGGGAGGGGGTGAGGGAGGAAGGGGAAAAATCAGAACAGAAGCGAGTGCAAGGGATAATGTTGTAAAAAAAAAAAAAATTACCCTGGCATGGATTCTGTCAATATAAAGTTATTATAAAATAAAATTAAATTAAAAAAAAAGATGAAAAAAAAAACAGTATGGAGAGCAAGGGTGGGTGATGGGGGTAACTAAGAAGGAGGAATGGGGAAAGGGTTAGTTTTTTTTTCTTATTTTGAGCAGGCAATATTGTGCCACAGTTCTCTTTTATTAGCCTGACTCAGTTTCCCTAAATTGTCATGCCTCAGTTTCCCTGAATTGTTCTGCTGCCTTGTCTAATTGTTCTGATCAAGCTTTCAACACCACCCCTCCCTCCCAATCATGATGATCCAGATAAAGAGAAAGACCTATCTTCAACATTATCAGAATGTTAGGTTCCTCTCTCCATTCCAATTTATCAGATGTCCCCCGTGCCTCCTCCCACCCTATCACAACTAGATCCATAGTTTTGTTCCTGCTCTCAGCACCCTGACTCTGCCCCTGCCTCGACTACCCCTGTATCTGAGCCATGTGTGTGGATATATATATCATTGAAAACTCACAATGGCTGCTTGATTCTTGGAGACAATAGTCTCATTCAGCCCTGGGACCAAACCATGGATCCAATTGGTCCCAGTAAATCTCTCCCTTTCAAATAAATTAGTAAAAACTCTCTAATCTCTATCTTACCTCAGTTTCTCTAGCATTACATTTTGGAGGCTTCCCACCGAGATATTAGAAAATGAAAGCAAGCTTAGAGGTTAGAGATCTTCGGGTCTCCACCTTGAGGCAGCTGGAGATCTAGGTTCTTAGCCTGGAGAGGCTGGCCCTCTGGATTTGTTTCCAGTCTCCAGGGAAGAGAGCACTTTTCAGTTGCAGCCACACCCGATGGTGGACACGTTCACATTCGGCCATGGGAGACTAAGTCTGAATGTCTTAGGACATAATGTGATCTGTTTGCCTGTTCTGTCTGTCTGTGCTAGCATCTGGATTCTCAGAATAATAAAATGCTGACAGGCATTAAATTCTGAGAAGGGTATCTATCATTTCAGGATGCTGGATGATCCCCTCTGGTTTGGGTGTTTTCTAAGACACATCTGGTCTGATCTGATTCTGAACACCTTTTTGGTTATATGTGGTTATATTCTGGTTACATGTGTTAAATGTTTGTTTAATGTAATTGTGCAGTCTGTGCAGTCTCCCCCAGAGAGGATCATCCAGCGTCCAGAAATGAGACATTCTTACTGTTATAAATACAAGGTTATGGTAAATATCTGTTTAGGATTTATCTGAAACTTTGGTTAATGGGATTTGTTATTGGAAGTAAAATTTCTTGGGCTTATAGTTAATGCTATTTGGGAGTTTTAAAGCTCCAACCTCTGACAGTTAGTGGGACAATTAACTGAAGCAAAAATGAATTAAAGTTATTTTATCCTGTATGTGCTGAAAGTTGAGTTTTAATTGCTTATGTTATGTTATAGTTGTGTCCCTGCATTTTTTCCTCCCGTGACTGATTTCTATGATCAGAGCAATGGTCAATAGAAACTGTTAATGTAATTCAATTACGCCATACCTTGCTGTGTCCAATCTGGTTATATGTAATCATTATATCCCAAATACTTAAATGAGTATTTACCCTGGTCATCTATCTGTTACTGGATATTGTGTTTATGATATTCAAATTTTTAAAAAAGGTTTCCAACTAATGAGAGGACAATAACCAGTGATCTGTGAGATCTAACTGCTGTTTTTTTTTTTTTGGTTTGTTTTGGTTTGGTTTTTGTTTTGTTTTGTTTTGTTTTAGTGGAAACTATAGCTGAGAGCCTTTTGCCTGTGAGACAAGCATTTCTTCACATAGGAAGCTGCTGGCCAATCTATTTTGTCCTTGCCACATCTTGTAGCAGTCCTTATGGACCAGTCTTTCTATCTCAGACTGTTCTAACCTTTATTTGTTAGATTTGTGGATTTTTTGTTCTAGATTTTCATCAAATTACAGCTATTGACTTCTGGGACCTAGATCAGCTTTGATTGCCAACACACCACATCACACACTCCTCTGCCTCCTATGTTGTCTGCCTTGCTAAAACAGTGTGGAGGGTGGAGTGTAGTAACTAAGAATGAAGAATGGGGAATGGGTTAGTTTGTTTTGTTTTGTTTTGTTTTAGCAGGCAAGTAAGAAAACTAATGAATTCATAAACAAAACTAAGAATTAGTTTTATGGGGAAAAAAACAAAATAGATCAGCTTTTAGTTAGGATTTTATTTAATTTGATTAGAAAAAGGAAAGAAGAAAATCAAATTTAGTCTCAAAAATGAAAAGGGAGACTTTTCCACCAATGAAGAGAAAATTAGAGCAATAATTAGGAGTTATTTTACCTAACTATATGTTGATAAATCTGATCATCTAAGTGAAATGGAGAAATACTTAGAAAAATATAGATTGTCCAGGTTAACAGAAGAAGAAATAAATTACCTAGTGCCATTTTAGAAAAAGAAATTGAACAAGCTATTAATCAACAATTAATCAACTAAGAAAAAATCTCAAAGGCCAGATGGATTTACATGTGAATTCTACCAAATATTTAAAGAAAAATTAATTTCATTATTATGCAAATTATTTGGAAAAATAGGAAAATAAAGAGTCCTACCAAATTCCTTTTATGACACAGATATGGTGCTGATACCTAAACCAGGTAGGGTCAAAACATAGAAAGAAAATAATAGAGTAATTTCCCTAATTAATATTGATGCAAAAATCTTAAATAAAATATTAGCAAAGAGATTACAGCAAGTCATCCTCATGATGATAAAGTAGGATTTATAACAGGCATGCAGGGCTGGTTCAATATTAGGAAAACAATTAGCATAATTGACTATATCAATAACCAAACTAACAAAAATCATATGATTATATCAATAGATACAGGAAAAAATATTCAACAAAATCCAGTATCTATTCTTTTAATATGTATTTACTTAATATATATATATATATATATATATATATATATACACATATATACATATATATATATTTATATATACATACATACATATATATGTATTTTTTTTTTTGCTGAGCCAATTGGGGTTAAGTGACTTGCCCAGGGTCACACAGCTAGGAAGTGTTAACTGTCTGAGGCCAGATTTGAATTCAGGTCCTCCTAACTTCAGGGCTGGTGCTTTATCCATTGCACCACCTAGCTGCCCTCCAGTACCTATTATTATAATAGCATCAGAGAAGATAGGAATAAATTCAGTTTTCCTTAACATGACCAGTAGCATCTATTTAAAAAATCAGCAAGAATCATATGTAATGGAGGCAAACTAGAACCATTCCCAATAAGATCAGGGGTGAAACAAGGTTATCCACTATCGCCATTACTATTCAATATTGCATTAGAGATGTTAGCTTTAGCAACAACAGAGGAAAATTTGATTAAAGGAATTAGGGTAAGTAATGAGGAAACCAAATTATCACTCTTTGCAGATGATATGATGGTATATTTAGAGAACCCTAAAGAATCAATTAAAAAACTATTAAAAACAATTCACAACTTTAGCAAAGAGGCAAAATACAAAATAAATCCACATTAATCATTAGCATTTTTACATATTACCAACAAAGTCTAGCAGTAAGCACCAAAAAAAAAAAAAAAAAAAAAAAAAAAAAAACCATTTAAAATAACCCTAGGTAATATAAAATATTTGGGAGTCTACCTGTTGGAATCTTTACAAACTATTAAGTCATTAGAGTTGATGGAGACAATAATTGTCTAATTTAGCATGGTTCAGTATCATTGATCTAATCCTACAAGGAGATGTTTTGGACCAGAACCTGAAACAAGGTACTAAGTAGAACTAATTGATACAATGCTTGTGTTTACACCAGTACTCATTGGAGTTCACAAGTATGGGAGAGTCACAAAGTAAACTTTGTAACTTTGTGAATTCACACCTCTGTTAGGTGTGCCTCCAGAAGGAGGAGTCAACCTTTGGGAAATCATATATAAAGAGGCTCTTAGCTTCAGGTTAGAGAGAGTTCAGCTGAATTAGATTGAAGAGGAGCACTCTGGTGCAGACACAGAGCACTCTGGGAGATTGAGGGCCAGAAGCCCTCTCTCAGAGGCAAGACAGATTCAACTTGGAGCTATATTGGAGGCTGAAGAAAGCAGAGGCAGAAGCAAAGGACAAAGCTGCAAGAGCTCTTAGAAACAAGCAGAGAGATAGACCTCAACTAACTGGGCTATTTTGGAAGGAGAAAATAAACGTTTGCATTTTTACCAGCTGGCTGCATTTTGGGTGATTATTACTCTTAACCAAAACTAAGGCTGCCTCCAGAAAACCTCCCCAAGAAACCTGCTTTCTCCCAGAGAGAAGCATTATTATATTATATATTTTAAAGAAGAAAAAGAACACCAATCTATCTGCCAAAGCATTATCAGGAACTATATGAACACAATAACAAAATACTTTCCGCACAAATAAAGTCAGATCTAATCAAGTGGAAAAATATCAAGTGCTCATGGGTCAGCTGACCAAATATAATAAAGATATATAAATTAATCTACTTATTCAGTGCCATACCAATCTAATTTCCAAAATGTTATTTCACAGAGCTAGAAAAAATAACAAACTTCATCTGCAAGAACAAAAGTTTAAGAATTTTAAGGGAATTAATAAAAAATGCAAATGAAGGTGGCCTAGTTATGCCTGACCTAAACTATATTGTAAAGCAGCTGTCATCAAAACCTTTTGGTACTGGCTAAGAAACATAGTAGTGGATCAGTGGAATAGGATAGGATCACAGGACAAAACAGGCAATAACTATAGCAATCTGTTTTGACAAACCCAAAGACCCCAGCTTTTGGCATAAAAACTCACTGACAAAAATTGTTGGGAAAACTAGTATGGCAGAAACTAGGCATTGACCCCACACTTCACTCACACTTAACACCATATACCAAGATAAGGTCAAAATGGGTTTATGATTTAGACATAAAAAGTGATATTAGAAGCAAATTAGAAGAACAAAGGATATCTCTCAGATCTATGGAGAATCTGTGGCCAAAGAAGAACTGGAGTACATTATCGAATACAAAATGAATGATTTTGATTAATATTCAATTAAAATTTTTTGTACAAACAAAATCAATTAGATTAGAAGGGAAGCAATAAACTGGGGGAAAAATTATATTTAAGAGTTCTGATAAAAGCCTCATTTCTAATATATAGAGAGAGCTCACTCAAATTTATAAGAATTCAAGCCATTCTCCAATTGATAATTTATCAAAGGATATGAACAATTTTCAGATGAAGAAATTAAAATCATTTCTAGTCATATGAAAAAGTTTTATAAATCACTATTGATCAGAAAAATGCAAATTACGACAACTCTGAGGTACCACTTACACACCTCTCAGATTGACTAAGATGACAGGAAAAAATAATGACAAATGTTGGCTGGGAGGTAGGGAAATTAGGACACTGATACATTTTTGGTGGAACTGTGAATGTATCCAACCATTCTGCAGAGCAATTTGGAACTATGCCCAAAGAGTTATCAAACTGTGCATACCCTTTGAGCCAGCAGTGTTACTACTGGGTTTATGTCCCAAAGAGATCTTAAAGGAGGGAAAGGAACCCACATGTGCAAAAATGTTAGTGGCAGCCCTTTTTTTGTGGTGTTAAGAAACTGGAAACTGAGTGGATATCAATTCAAGAATGGCTGAATAAGTTATGGTATATGAATGTTATAGGATATTGTTCTATAAGAAATGATCAGCATAATTTCAGAGAGGGCTGGAAAGACACAAACTGATGCTGAGTGAAATGAGCAGAACGAGGAGATCATTGTATACAGCAAAAGCAAGATTTTGCAAAGATCAATTCTGGATGGATGTGGCTCTCTTCAACAATGAGGTGATTCAGGCCAGTTCCAATGATCTTGTGATGGAGAGAGCCATCTACACACAGAGAAAGGAGTATGAGAACTGAGTGTGGATCACATAGTATTTTCACTCTTCTTGTTATTTGTTGCATTTTGTTTTCTTTCTCATTTTTTTCCCTTTTTGATCTGATTTTTTTGTGCAGCATGATAATTGTGGAAAAATATAGAGAAGAACTGCACATGTTTAACATACATTGGATTACTTGCCATTTAGGGTTTGGGGTGGGGAGAAGGGAGGGAAAAAGTTTGGAACACAAGGTTTTGCAAGGGTGAATGTTGAAAATTATCCATGCATATATTTTGAAAATAAAAAGCTTTTTTTCCCAGCAATAAATATTTATTGTGCCTACTCTGTATCAGGCATTAGTGGTTTTTGTTTTGTTTTTGTTTTAGCAATTTATTTTTTATTTTCCCAAAATATTTCTTTATTCATATATATAATTATAACTTTTTATTGACAGAACCCATGCCTGGGTAATTTTTTACCTTATCCCTCGCACTCACTTCTGTTCCAACTTTTCCCCTCCCTCCTTCCACCCCCTCTCCTAAATGGCAAGCAGTCCTAGATATGTTAAATATGTTATAGTATATCCTAGATACAATATATGTGTGTAGAACTGAACAGTTCTCTTGTTGTACAGGAAGAGTTGGAATCAGGAGGTAAAAATAACCCAGGAAGAAAAACAAAAATGCAAACAGTTTATACTCATTCCCCAATGTTCTTTCTTTGGGTGTAGCTGCTTCTGTCCATCCTTGATCAATTGAAACTGAGTAAGATCTTCTCTTTGATGAAGAAATCTACTTCTGTCAGAATACATCCTCATACAGTATCGTTGTTGAGGTATATAATGATCTCCTGGTTCTGCTCATTTCACTCAGCATCAGTTCATGTAAGTCTCGCCAGTCCTCTCTGTATTCATCCTGCTGGTCATTCCTTATAGAACAATAATATTCCATAACATTCATATACCACAATTTACCCAACCATTCTCCAATTTATGGGCATCCATTCAATTTCCAGTTTCTAGCCACTACAAACAGGGCTGCCACAAACATTTTGGCACATACAGGTCCCCTTCTCTTCTTTAGTATCTCTTTGGGGTATAAGCCCAATAGAAACACTGCTGGATCAAAGGGTATGCACAGTTTGATTACTTTTGGGGCATAATTCCAGATTGCTCTCCAGAATGGTTGGATTCGTTCACAACTCCACCAACAATGCATCAGTGTCCCAGTTTTCCCGCATCCCCTCCAATATTCATCATTATTTTTTCCTGTCATTTTAGCCAATCTGACAGGTGTGTAGTGGTATCTCAGAGTTGTCTTAATTTGCATTTCTCTGATCAATAGTGATTTGGAACACTGTTTCATATGAGTGGTAATAGTTTTAATTTCATCATCTGAAAACTGTCTGTTCATATCCTTTGACCATTTATCAATTGGAGATTGGCTTGATTTCTTATAAATTAGAGTCAATTCTCTATATATTTTGGAAATGAGGCCTTTATCAGAACCTTTGACTGTAAAAATGTTTTCCCGGTTTATTGCTTCCCTTCTGATCTTGTTTGCATTAGTTTTGTTTGTACAAAGGCTTTTTAATTTGATGTAATCAAAATTTTCTATTTTGTGATCAATAATGATCTCTAGTTCATCTTTGGTCACAAATTTCTTCCTCCTCCACAAATCTGAGAGGTAAGTTGTCCTATGTTCCTCTAATTTATTTATAATCTTGTTCTTTATGCCTAAATCATGGACCCATTTTGATTTTATCTTGGTATATGGTGTTAAGTGTGGGTCAATGCCTAATTTCTGCCATACTAATTTTCAGTTTTCCCAGCAATTTTTGTCAAATAATGAATTCTTATCCCAAAAGTTAGGATCTTTGGGTTTGTCAAACACTAGATTGCTGTAGGATTATTTTGTCCTGTGAAATTAACCTATTCCACTAATCAACTAATCTATTTCTTAGCCAATTACCAAATGGTTTTGGTGACTGCTGCTTTATAATACAGTTTTAGATCAGGTACAGTTAGGCCACCTTCATTTGATTTTTTTTTCATTAAGTCCCTTGAGATTCTTGACCTTTTGTTCTTCCATATGAATTCTGTTGTTATTTTTTCTAGATCATTAAAATAAAAAATAAAAAGCTTTAATAAAAAAAGAAAGAATGAATGTTGAAAACTATCTTCACATGAAATTGGAAAAATAAAACACTATTGAAAAAAATTTTAAAGTTTCTTTGGAATATAAACCTAGTAGTGGTATCGCTGGATCAAAGGACATGCATCTGAACATAATTATAAAACATTTTTTATAAAAAGTCAGATTGACATAATTGGAGAAATGTTATTAGTTCATTGATGGGCTGAGCCAGTATAACAAAAATGGCAATTCAAACTAATGTAATTATTGAATGTCATCCCTAACTTGCCAAAAATTATTTTATTGATCCTCAAAAAGGAAAGAGAATAGAGTTTGCCTTTTCTAGGCCATAGAACTTATTTGGACTTTTGGTAAAACTGGGCTTGGTAAATTATGTCATTAAAAAGAGTGATTAATGCACACCTAGATAAAGAGACTGGGATCCCAAAGAACTACATGACTTTATAAGGAACAGATTAGAGGGATTAATCTCATTTCCTTTTTAATAAGGTTACAAAACACATTGCTCAAAAGCAATGGAAATACTTTGGAAACTATGGAAGTATTTTATTTGTATTTTTGGAAAGCAATTGACAAATCATCATAAGTTATGTATGTAAACAAGATTGAGAAAGAAATGCTTAGATGATGGCCCAATGAAGGGGAATGGACACTATTTGAAAAGTAGGCTCCTGGTAGTTATTAGTTGGCCATTGTCTCTGAGGAGGAAATCTGTAGTGGGGACTTTTCTTACCCTGTGACATTGAATGTCTTTATCAGTGACATAGATAAAGGTTCTATGGCACAATTGTCAAATTTACAGATGTCATAAAGCTAAGAGGGATACCTAACATAAATGGCAGTGTTAGGAGCCAGAGAATTAGTGATAGATTAGAGCATTGAAATAAATCTCAAATTGTGAAATTCAATGGAGAAAAAGGTAAAGTTTTGTACTAGAGTATGAGAAATCAACTCCACAGATATGAGAAGGAAAGTGTGATGAAGCCACAGTCTGTCTGAAAAATATTTGGGGGCTTCAGTGGCTAATAAGCTAAATATGCAGTGTGATATGGCAAACTTAACTAATGAAACCTTAGGTTGCTTTAAGAGAGGTATACTTGAGACCAGCCAAGATATGGAGTAGGAGTTAAGCAGAGAAGTCCAGCTCTCATAGAAACTGTATAAACAAAGATCTCAGATGAGGGCCAGATCAAGTAATGATTGGGAATCTAAAAAGAAACCATATTGGTTCATCTTTCCTGCACAGGATCACAGATCTGGCTCATAGGAAAGTGACTAGGCAGGAACTATGGAACAAGTGTGGGCTGAGATTAAGGAACTAGATCCAAAAGTAGAATGGGGATTGGCATGTTATACTCAAATTCAAGGAAGAACTGTTGCTCTGACTGTAGAGGGAGATATGTAACACTGTGGTGCTTGCTCCCTTTTCAAGAAAGGGGATCTTAGAGATGGACCCTTAGAGCAGAAAAATACATGGCTGTGTCTTTAACTGAAGATGGGGTACTTTGGAATCAACCCAGAGCAAAGAACTGGATCATAGAGCTGTTGCTCTGACTCTAGAGATAGAGATCTAAGATGATGCTTCCAGACAGAGACCATGGTTTTAATTGTACCCAAGAGAGTGACCAACAAAGCCAGATCTCTAAGGTTCAAAATCATGTTTCGTTTCTATCATCTTAAATGACAACTAGCTGTGACTTCCAGCTGGCCCCTTCTAAAATCCAAAGTATTTTCCCCCATTCATAGTTTAGTTCACATTCTGGCAACTTGTGTGGTAATTTCTTCCCTCTGTCCAAAGAACTTAAGTTTCTACTTTTTGTCTGCCAAGAAAAGTTCAGACTCTCTTGATTGGCAGTCTAGGCCTTCTTGCTCCCCTTATCGCATATGTCTCTGCTCCATTCATTCTGCACTTCTGGAACTTCCCCCAGCATCTGGCCCTTGTTGTATGCTTGGTGCCTTTAGTGAATTTCTTCCCATCTTTTAAAGCTCAATTCAAATACTGTCTTCTTTAGGAAGCCTTTGCTCTTTTCCAATCAATAAAGACCTTTGTCTTTAGGCATTTTGAAATCAATCATTTGTATTTCTTTAGCGTATTTGCAGTTATCTGTACATATCTATGAACAATAGAATGAAAAAGAAGGCATCTAGCACACCTTGCTATGTAGTAGGCACTGTGCTAAACACTACAGATACAAATCCAGCAAGTAGAAGAGTGCCTGCCCTCAAGGGACTTAGCTTGATGGGGAGATAATTACTCTGGGGTAGTTGGGGCTGAGGAGGAGGTTTCACACAGAGAAGTCATGGGGATAGTGAGTGATATCATGAGATGGTTTATCAATAGGTCCATTTCCTGGAATAGTGGCGCTAAACTGATCACCTGTTCAACTCTTTGCAGAGCTCTAGTTGGAAAGGAAGGAGAAGAAGATACATGGGAGAGAAGGAGTATGGGGGTCTGGAGTCTGGCCTAGAAGTGGCAAATATATCCAATCAAGAAGCCCGAGAGCCCAGGGTGAAGTTTAGAGACATGGATCTTGTATGGTGGCTGGGGAATTTGTATCTTCAAAATTTCTTGTTTGAGGCTTTCCCATCCTTCTTGATAATACCAGTCCTCCCTCTAGTGCTGTAAGAATCAGTTCTATTTATTAAGTATTTACTGTGTGTTCAGACACAGAGCAGCATCAAAGCAGTCTTTGCCCACAGGGTCACCATATGGGTCAATCTTCAAAACCTCTTCAACAGAGCTAGATTAGGGCAGGCTTGGACCCTTATTTAACGTGGGAGTTCCCAGCTTCCCCTCCCCCCAATACCTAGCGGTGCTACCGAAACACCCAGCAAGTGCTTAAGAAACACTATTTTGCAGTGAGCAAAATGGGTTCATATGGTGTACTTCACAGAGCTGTACCACTTCTCACCACTGGATGGCCTCAGCTGAACACATCATACATTTTCTTCTGAAGTTGAAGCCTGAGGAAAGTCATTTTCTTCATCAGTTCCACAGATGTAATGAAACTAAATGAATCCTGATGTCAATCCTATCAAGTCCTGGTTTCTCAGTTGACAACTAGGTATTCAGCCCAGTTGACCGCCCACAATATCTGCAGATCCAGGATTAAATGTATGTATTTACCAAATATTCCTTTTTCTCTTGACAAGCATAGATCAGATTGGGAATCTCTGTACTAATGGTCTCTTAGGACAGAGGTGCCAGACATGGGACCTGTAGCAAACAACATGCTGCCCATCACACTCCTCAGTGCAGTCTGAACCAGATTAAAACATTATTGGGAAATGTCTAATAAAATAGATAAAAAGGCAACAAAATATGGATAACATTACATTTTAAAACTAAGTTAATATGTGGCTTGAAGGGATCCTTATATACAGATTAGTGCCACAACTCCCCACCTTCTATTTGAGTTTGGTATCATTGTCTTAGGGGAGGCGAGACTCTGCAATTGTCAATTCATGTGCCTTTTATCTAATTCTCTCTCCCTCTGCTCCTTCCCTGCCCTATGTCTTTCTCTCCCTCTCCCACTCTCCATCATTCCTTTCTTCCCCCTTTTCCCCATCCCCATCTTTTGCTCCCTCTCGCTACTCTTTTCCTTTCCCATACTCCTCTCTGTTGTTTTTCTTTTCCCTGCTCTTTTCTCACTTTCCTCCTTCTTTCCACCTTCCTGCTTTTCTCTCTTGCTACCTCTCTGTCTTTCTGTTTCTTTCTGCTTCATCCCTCTTATGTCTTTGTATCTCTATCTGAATCTGTTTGTTCTTCTCTCCTTCCTTCCCTCCCTCACCCTCTCTATGTCTCCTCCTCCTGCCCCCTATTCCAAAAGAACCTTCAGAGACAGATGAAGACACAGCACTCATTTTATAGGAAAGCCAGGATGATGTCTGAGACCAAGTCTTGATGATCTTGGGATTATGGTGCAGGTGATTCCCTTGCTTTCCACGTGGCTTAGAGTAGGATGCAAGAGGGAACAGGTTGTAACAGGGAAGAGCCCACCTGGGAAGGATGCTCATGGAGGGAAGGTCAAGATGGGTTGAGCAGGAAGAGTGATTGATGGGACTGCAGAAGGGACCATGATTGGGAGGGGGTAGTGTCATGAGGGGCAGCTGCATTCCTGAGATGGAGAGCAAGGATGCAAGGCACAGTATGTCAGACTCATCTTCACAGTCTCAGAATTGAAAGGGACTTGAGCCACCTTCCAGATGCTTCCTGAAATGTAGGTGATTCCTTCTCCCTCACTCTCCCGCCTTTAAAGTCCCATCATCCTAAGCAGTGATACATAGCCTTTCATCCTTTCTAACTTTATGTCATGCACAGAAAAGTAAGGAAAAGTTAGCCTAATAAGGAAGGAAATAGATATTTGTTAGATACCTCATATGTATACTTTTGACACTGTTATGAACCGATACTGAATGAAACAAGCATACAGAAAGAGAACTATGGAGCTTGAATGTAAATCAACACCGGCTATGTTCACTTTTTTTTCTGTATGCAGATGTTGTTTTCCATCCAAAGTTTAATGGGATTGCCTTGGATCATTGAACTGCTGAGAAGAACTAAGTCTCTCATGGTAGATCATTGCTTAATCTTGCTCTTATTGTGTACAATGTTTTCCTAGTTCTGCTTATTTTGCTCAGCATTAGTGTATGTAACTCTTTCCAGGCTTTTCTAAAATCAGCCTGTTCGTCATTTTAAAGAACAATAATATTCAAATCAGCCTGTTCATCATTTTTATAGAATAATAATATTCCATTATTTTAATATGCCATAATTTAGTTAGCCATTCTCCAACAGATAGGAATCTACTCATTTTCCAATTATTTCCACCACAAAAAGAGCTGCTACAAACTTTTTTGCACATGGGGATCTTTTCCCCTCTTTTATGATTTCTTTGCAATATAGACCTAGTAGTGGCCCTGTTCTCCAGAAATGTTGAATCATTTCACAATTCCACCAACAATGCATTAGTATCTGTTTTCCCACATCCCCTCCAGGATTTATCATCTTTTTAGGTCATCTTAGGCTATTTGAAAAATGTGAGGTGGTACCTCATAGTTGTTTTAATTTGCATTTCTCTAATCAATAGTGACTTAGATCATTTTTATGACTATAGACGATAGCTTTAATTTCTTCATCTGAAAATTTTTCATATTCTTTCACCATTTATCAATTAAGGAATGGCTTGCATTCTTATAAATTTGACTCACTTTTTATATATTTTAGAAAATAGGCTTTTATATTTCCCAGCTTTCTGCTTCCCTTCTGATCTTGGCTGTGTGGGGTTTTTCATGCAAAACCATTTACCAAGGCTTTTAGAAATTACCCACTGAAGGAGTTAAGAGAAGACATTAGAAGTAGGGAGACTCATTTCTTGAAAGATTCCATTAGGAATCCACTTGCTCAGTACCATTTATTTCCTACCATGACATATTGTAGACCTTAAACATATGGGATGAGCTTCCATCACTATAAATAACCTGTATATCTTGGTCTGGAACTCATTTTTTTTTACGCAAGCAAAAACCAATAACATCTATGCCAAAATGTGCCCTATGCAGCCCCGTTGCCAGGGCTACATTCTGTTAGAGCATGAAGATGAGACTGATTGGTCACCTTTGGAGGCAATCAAACTCAGTCATTGCCCCAGAACAGAGAGCCACCTCCCCAAAATCAAAGCTCTGTGTAGTGTAAACTAAATGTGAGCCCCAAATGAGACATGCAGTTTGGGGTCTGGAACGTGTCCAGGGCTGGATGTATAAAGTCCTGTATTCTTGATGCCCCTGTCCAACCTTTCTTAGCTACTGAGGCTAAGTGACCACGTAGCTGCTTTCACTATCCTAAGCCTGAGGCATCTCATAAGGAAAGGGTGTGTGTGTGTGTGTGTGTGTGTGTGTGTGTGTGTGTGTGACACAGAGAGAGATTAGTCATTATAAGCATTAACCTGAGGGTTCTCGAGTGACCAAAAAGTGGAAACTCACCCTTAGAAAAAGAACCTTGTTTTCATCCTAACATTCTAACTGGAAACAAAAACATACCAAAGAAAGTCTGAACCACATGGAAAGAGGCTTGAGAGATGAATTAAGGAACAAAATGAATTGGTTTGATCATGAACCCAAAAGAAGCTTCATCTCTGGAGATTCTGGGTATTTGTATTTGGATCTATTTACATTTCAGGTTGAATGGCAGCACCCTTCATAAAGTTATTCCTTGTGACTGATGACACGTATATTTGAAATAAAAGGAAATAACCTTTCCCTTTAGTCTTAGGCAATGATTTTATTTATGTGGCAGAAATCCTTCCTGATTTGACCTGTGGCTAAATTATTTTATGTATTCATAGGGTATTTCCCACTCAGGATAATGTAAGCTCCTTCAGGAACAGACCAAACAAATCTGGCTTTTTTTGTTTGTATAAGGTTGGAGCTCTCCAACCCCCAACCTAGATTAGTCAGTCAATCAAGGGACAAGATGAAATTAAAAATTCATCAACCATATGGTTTACATGTTATGATATCTTTCTGAGGCAAGACTCTTTTTTGTTGGATTGTTAAGAAAGAAAGGGATTAGATTGTTGAAAGGTTTGTTCATGCCTCCTATAGCATAGGAATCCACCTACATCTTTGAAATAGGGTTTGTGTCTTAGTTTCATCCATTTGTCTTGTTTGCAACTGTCACTTCTCAAGTGTTTATTGAGTGGAATCAAGTCCAATATCCTGAATGTGGGGTCTCTGCCATTCTTCTACAATCTAATCTTTTCTGTGTTGGGAGGGACCTCAGAAGTTACCTTGTCAGTGAGCAAGTGTCCTCTCTGTAGCAACCCTAACAAATAGAATCTGCTTGCAATGATGGGCAGCTCACTACCCTCTTGAAGCAAACCTTTCTGTTTGAACAACTGATTCCAGGAAGTTCTTTCTGACATTGGCCCTAAATCATTTAGGGTTAGGGTAACCCTAAATGCTTGCTCTGCTGCTTTCCCTCAGGGATCTTTGTTCCAGCCTTTGGGACTAAGCAAAATATTAAGTTGTTTTCCTTGTCTCCGCCCTTCAAATAGATAATGGTCTTAAATAAAAATACCCAGCATTTTCATATATTGCATTATCTTGTTGAGTCCCAAAACAATCCCATGGCATAAGTTTTTCAGGTCTTGTTATTTCCATATCACAAGGAAGAAACCAAAATTTAGAGCTACTCGCCTGTGCTTACCCAACGAATGAGTAGGAGAGACAAAGGACAAATTTCTTCTTTCTGTGTTCCTCTTCCAAGGCTCTCTCTGTTTTCTTTCCCAAGTTGCAGATTTAGGCTCTCTCTTCTCTGGAGTAAAAACTAACCAGCAGGCACTCATTAAGCAAATGCTATTCATCAGATATAATGCCTGACACTCACAAGAAGACTACAATCCCCACTTTCAAGGACCTCACAATCAAACAACTCTAAACACTCTATGGTCTTTTGACTATTAGTGGACAGGACATGGACAAAGATGACCACCTCCTTAATGCTGTTGCTATCCTACTTAGCCTAAGAAACAGTGTGGGTAATAGATGGGGATTTGTACTTGAAGTCATGAAAATGGGACTTCAAATCCTATCTTGGATTACTAGTTGGTGAGTCACCCTCTCTTGGCCCCAAGTCACAGAAGGGCCATGATCTTCAGGTCCTTGTCATGTTCATGACATTAATAGAGGCTATATTTACCTTTTTGGCATCTGTGGCCCACTAGTGACTCCTTATAGTCTCACTATAAGATTGTATAAATTGTCTTGGTGCTAACTTCAAGCTTTCTCAGTGACTTGTCAGGAGAAGCATGGACAGCCCTGTTTATAGTAGCTAGAAACTGGAAAATGAAAGGATGCCCATCAATTGGAGAATGGCCAGGTAAATTGTGGTATATGAATGTTATGGAATATTATTATTCTGTAAGAAATGACCAGCAGGATGAATACAGAGAGGCTTGGAGAGACTTACATAAGCTGATGCTGAGTGAGATGAGCAGAACCAGATCATTATATACCTCAACAATGATACTGTTTGAGGATGTATTCTGATGGAAGTGGATTTCTTCGATAAAGAGAGCTTTAATTGATCAAAGATGGACAGAAGCAGCTACACCCAGAGAAAGAACACTGGGAAATGAATGTAAACTATTTGCATTTTTGTTTTTCTTCCTGGGTTATTTTTACCTTCTGAATCCAATTCTCCCTGTGCAACAAGAGAACTGTTCAGTTTTGCACACATATAGTATATCTAGGATATATTGTGACATATTAAACATGTATAGGACTGCCTGCCATCTGGGGGAGGGGGTGAAGGCAGGGAGGGGGAAGGTTGGAACAGAAGTGAGTGCAAGGGAAAATGTTGTAAAAAAAATTACCCTGGCATGGGTTCTGTCAATAAAAAGTTATTTTAAAAAAAGGAGAAGCATGGAAACAACAGTGACATTAACTTGTAGTGGTTGGGCAAGATGCCATAGGGCAATTCAGGATTAAAAAGCTAACACACCACCTGGAGAACTAAGGAGGGCCCAGGGTGAATGTTAACATTGGTCACTGAGGCAGATCTAACTTACATTAGATGAAGACACCTTTGCCCAGCTAGAAATAGAGGAATAATATCCAGTCGATGGATTCTCATAGCCTTATGAGGGGGTTTCTTATCAAGAGAACTGATCACTTTACTCCAAGCCTTTCCAAGGAAACCAAGTAGAAAAAGACCATTTGGTTCATCCATCTCATTTTTGTTCTTGGGTTTTCTATTGCCTTCAATGATTGCTTGACAGTAACAGGGCCACACAGAAACCATCTTGGGAGAGAATAAGTAGAAAGTTGGTTTCAAAACAGGACAACCTAGATTCAAAGCTCCCCTGTCTCACACTCAATCACTCAACCTCTCAGAGCTCAAAGTACCTCTTCAAAGCCAGAGATTCAGAAACCCTTTTGTCTTGTGGCCCCTTTACACTCTTTAAAATCATTGCGAATGTCCCAGGGAGGTTTTTTTGAGTCACATTTTAAGCCACATTAGAAATGAAAATGTATTATGAAATTAATTCTGACCTCATGGATCCTCTGAAAAGGTTAGACTCAAGGTTATGGAGAAGATGCTGATCTTTATTTGTAATGAGAGTTTCCTCTTCCCTGACTTCTCTATATCAAGGAAATTCTAGGCCCTAGATCATCACCCTTAGGCAGTAATAGGAAAAATAAAGCTCCCTAGTCATAAAAGAAAGAAGAGCTTTCATTGATGGGTGTTGTCAGAACAGATGATAGACAAACCGGCTGAACACAGGCAGAATGGCCTCAGAACATTTCATGGTAAATCCGGTGTGAATGGTGGCTTCCCTGTGTATCCACAGCCCTCTCTTTGGATAAATCCTGTTTCCTTCCTCTTCACTAGAATAATTTCCCTTTCTGTTTTTAAAATGTCATCCTTGAACCTCTCCTGTCCTTCCTGGAATGCTTCCATGAAGCATTGAAGCCTATAGGACCTTATTCTCTGAAAACCTTGTCTCTGTACCCTCTGAAAATGGCTTTTTCCCAGGATCTAGGCTGGGTCCTCAAATAAAGGTCTTATATCTCAATTTTAAGGACTTTTATCAAATTTATAAAAATGTGAAATCATTCTTCTATTGATAAATGCACAAAGGATATGGACAGGCATATTTTCTGATGAAAAAATCAAAACAATTAAGCTACATAAAAATGTTCTAATAACTATTGATTAGAAAAATGCAAATTAAAATAACCTATCAGATTGACCAAAATTATAGAAGGGGAAAGTGACAAATGCAATGTGGAAAAATTGGGACCTTCATTTATTGTTGGTGGATCTGTGAGCTAATCCAACCATTTTGGAGAGATATTTGTAATTATGCCCAAAGAGTTATTAAACTGCCTATACTCTCTGACCCAGCAATACCATTATTAGGTCTGTTTCCCAAGAAGTTTAGGAAAAATGGAAAAGAACCTATATGTTCTAAAGTATTTAGTGCATCTTTATTATGTCAAAGAACTAAAATTTGCAGGGATGTCTGCCAATTGGGAAATAGTTAAAGAAATTGTGGCATGTGTTCATGATGGAATATTATACTACTATAAGAAATGATGAATTCAATGACTTTAAAAAAGCACGGAGGAACCTCCACGAAATAATGAAGAGCAAAATGACAGAACCAAGAGAACATTGTATACAATAGTGGTGGTATTGTTTTAAGAACAACTATGAACAACCAAGTCATTCTATTATAAACATCCCAATTTGTTATGACCGCATATTTAAAATCAGCCGGAGTCAGGAATTAAGGTTAAGGGAAAAATCTTCAATCTTTATTCTCAGTAGAGGTGAAGAAGGATTGCGATAGCAATATGGGCAGCTGCGACAGGAAGCCAGCCAGCAGTTTCTCCTTCTGCTTCCCTTTCCATTCCCCTGCCTCTATCCACCAAAATAGTCATTTCCTATACAACACATCAGGACTTGCACAAAGAGTGGGTGGGGGCCATTCTTTCTCCAAGCATATATATATTAATAGAGTATGGTCCAATTACTATTTAGCCTCACGTGCTTGGGACCTCAGTGCATCAACTCAAGCCTCAGCCCATTACACCAATTAATCTCAAAAATTCTATAAAAGAAGATACTGTTGAATCCAGAAAGAAACATTGCTGTAGTGTTGGAAATGCTATGAAGATTGATTTATAAAAACATGAAAAGTCTTGGATTTATACAGAAAAATAACTAGTGATAGGAGGAAATGAGTACAATCTTACATATATGTGTGTGAGTATATGTATATATGGGTATTTATTGATATCTCCAGATATACAAATGTAGAGTGTAGATATAGATGAACATCCATGCTTAATTGTAGCCTTCTTTAGGGTTTGGGAGAAAGAGAAGGAAAAAAAGGAAAAAGTACACAACAGAGACTAAAAGAAAACCAACAAGGAAGGAAAGAAAAGCAGGGCAGCTTTGAAAACAATGTGTAGCATTTATTATATAAGTCCCCTGTCAGTGAGGATGCAGTTTAGAAGGAATCACCCTCTACTGGTTCCTCTACCTTTTGATAGTATGAAATGGTCATATATTTGACTCGCAGTCACTAAAGCACATCAAAAACTTAATTGCTCTACCAATGATTAGATTCAGTGTTTTCTTCACCTCTCCCCTTTGCAAGTGATTAAGAAATTGCATTTCATGGAGGGGAAGGAGCCATTCTGTTCCTTCCAAAACACCTTCTTCCTGTTCTGATTATGACATGCCTAGGTTTTTGCCATCAAGCCTATGGTAGATATATCTTATCCTGGAAAGAGTTTATGGGAGGTAGAGTCAAGATAGGAAAGAGTAGACAGCACTTTGAGTTTTTCCTGGCTTCCCTCAGAACCAACACCAGATTAAACCTCTGAACAGCTTTTGGAGTGACAGAACCCACAAATACTTGAAATGTAATAAACTTCTTGTGGAAGATATCTTGGAAGGACTTCAGGAAAGAACTATCTCAGCCAAGAAGTGGGGGACACAGCTCAGCACAGTTTCAGCACAGAGAGGCCCAGGGCAAAAACGCATTGCACTGGGAATCTAGCACGAGGCTCTTAGCCAAAATACAGCAGCTTCTGGTTCAGAAGCCAGTGACCAGCAGTCCAGCTGTGAAACATCCAACACAAACACAGAAAACAATATTAAGCCCCTGAACCCCAGCATAACAAGTGGGACTTAGCCAGGCCCAGCAAGCATAGAAAGGAAGCAACACCAGTCCCATGGTAGTGAAAACCGCTGTCACCCTGTAGAGGAAGCTGGGGACAATCTTCCCTGTGCCTTAGGAGCAGACCTCAACAAAATGAGCAAAAAAGCAAAAATAACTCTGACCATAGATAGCTTGTATAGAGACAGAGAACAGACTTCAAACCCTAAGAACACTAAAGGAAAAACATCTCCAGATGAAGCCTCACAGGGCAATATGAGTTGGCCTCCAAGGCAAAAGGCTCTCATGGAAGAATTCAAAAAGGATCTTAAAAGAAAGAAGAAACATGAGGAAAGGAAATGAAAGTTTTGCAGGTAAGTTTGGAAAAGGAAACAAAAATTGTCTAAAGAAAACAACTCCTTCAGAAATACATTTGGTGAAATGGAAAATTAAAAAAAAAAACCCTCTTAAAAAACAGGATTTGGTGAAATGGAAAAAGAGAAAAAATCCCTAAAAATAGAATTAATGAAATGGAAAAAAAATCCAATGAACAAAACGATTCTTCTAAAAGTTCAACTGGCCAAATGCAAAAAGAGGTAAAAAAGCTAACTGAAGAAAATAATTCACTAAAAATTGGAAGTGAATGATTCAACAAGATATCAATAATCACTCAAACAAAACAAAAAAAAATGAAAAACTAGAAGAAAATGTAAAATACTTCACTGGAAAAACAACTGAGCAGGAAAATAGATCCAGGAGAAACAATCTAAGAATTATTAGACTACCTGAAAACAATGATGAAAAATAGAGCCTAGACAACATTTTTCAAGAAATCATGAAGAAAAATTGCCCTGATATCCTAGAACTAGAAGGTAAAATAGCCATTGAAAGAATTCACAATCACCTTCTAAAAGAGACCTCAAAATAAAAACTTCAAAGAATATTGTAGCTAAATTCCAGAATTATCAGATCTAGGAAAAAATACTGTGAGCAGCCAGAAACAAACAACTCAAATATCACAGAGTCACAATTAGGATTATCTAGGACCCAAAAGCTTCCACTTTTAAGGACTGAAACGCATGGAATATATTTTGGAGTGCAAAGGAGTGTGGACTGGACAACAGCCAAGAATCAACTACTCAGCATTATCTTTCAGGAGAAAAGATGGACATTTGGTGAAATAGGAGATGTTCAATTATTTTTGAGGAAAAGACGTCATTGCATAAGAATTGCATATGTGTAACACATTGGATTACTTACTGTTTGGGGGGAATAGAGGGAGAAAAATTTGGAACACGAGGTTTTGCAAGGGTGAATGCTGAAAAGCAGCATATATTTTGAAAATAAAAAGCCATTATTAAAAAAAAATAGTTTCAAATAGTTCTCCCTCTCGAATATATTTCCAAGATAATAAGCAATTTGATAAAGGTTATGTATGTGCAACCATATTAGATATATTTTCACATTAGTCATAATATGAAAGAAGAAACAGAGCAAAAAGAGAAAAGCCTGCAAAACTAAATAAGTAAAAATAGTCTGCTTTGATCTTCATTCAGATTCCATAGTTCTTTCTCTGGATGTGGATAGCATTTTTCATCATAAGGTTTTTGGAATTATTTTACATCATTGTATTACTGAGAAAAGCTAAGTCTATCAGAATTGATCACTGCACAGTGTCCCTGTTGTTTTGTACAAAGTGTTCCTTGTTCAACTCATTTCACTCATCATCAATGCAACTCTTACCAGGTATTTCTGAAATCCAGCTTCTTATTTCTTATAGAACAAGAGGATTTCATTACATTCATATAAAACAACTTCATCAGCCCAATTAATGGGCATTCTTTCAAATTCCAATTTTTGCCGCCACAAAAAGATTTTTGTATATGGATGTAAATTGCCCTGTTTTAGGATATATTTGGTATACAGACCTAGTAGCAATGCTGCAGGATTAGAGGATATTTCAATGTGTGTGTGTATGTGTGTGTTGTGTCTGAAACTTAGTTTCCTCATCTATAGAATGAAGGGGACCTTCCCCTATACATAGAGTGAGTTCCTTGGAGAAGACCATTTCATTTTTTTTTTCTATTTTTTAAATAATTGTAACTTTTTATTGACAGTACCCATGCCAGGGTAATTTTTACAGCATTATCCCTTGCACTCACTTCTGTTCTGACTTTTCCCCTCCCTCCCTCCACCCCCTCCCCCAGATGGCAAGCAGTCCTATACATGTTAAATATATATTGCAGTATATCCTAGATACAATATATGTGTGCAGAACCCAACAGTTCTCTTGTTGCACAGGGAGAATTGGATTCCAAAGATATAAATAACCCGGGAAGAAAATGCAAACAGTTCACACTCATTTCCCAGTGTTCCTTCTCTGGGTGTAGCTGCTTCTAAGAACATTTCATTTTCAAGGTATTCTGTAGGGCTACATCACCTAAATCTATAACTCACTAGCCCCAACTAATTTACTTTTAATAGTCAGCCAGAGGTTACAAAGCAAAGACTTGGAAGTGAAAAGATGGAGTAATAAAGGTAACGATATTTTTTTTTGCATAAACCTGGGACACAAACTCCCACAAATATACTACCATCAGTGGGAAGATTGAAGACATGTAGGGAAAGGCTACGGAGCAGCAGACTAAGGCATCTGAAGGGTGAAGCAGTAGGGAAGACCAGTCACAGGAGGGCAAGTTATGTCTCTGGTATAGTCAGTTGCATCTGTTGATGTGATCTTGCTATTTCCAAGGGGATCTGTCAGGCTTGACACGTAGCATGTAGTTTTCTCCATTGAGGGGGGAACATGAAAGGGTTCTTGGAGAAGAAGGTTGGATTTTAGCTGATACTTGAAAGAAGTCAGGGAAACCCGGAGGTAAACATGACTTCTCCAGCGCATTAGATAGAAAAGGAAACTAAGACAATCAGGATAAAGCGAGTTTCCCAGGGTCACATAGGTAGGAAGTGTCTGAGGGTAGATTTGAACTCAGGTCCTCCTGACTCCAGGCCTGCACTGAGCTATCTCAGGAAGCATACCAGATTTTGTTCCATCTTACCATTTTGTAATGAGCTGAGGTACTGGGAAGAGGAAAGAAGATGTCCCCAAAGTGTGTGTGTGTGTGTGTGTGTGTGTGTGTGTGTGTGTGTGTGAACATTTGTAATTTTGTTCTTGCTATAACTGGGAAGTAAGTGTCCCTTAATGAAAAAGTAATTGATTTTGAGTGGTTAAATGGAATTCAAAAGGTAGCTATTGTTACTTAACTTGCTGATGGGATGGGGTGGGGAGAGGAGAGCACCTTAGAAAATGTGGTATCAAAGTAGACACATCCTAATACCCTTTAAGGCACCCTCAAACCTGAGGGCCAGATGGAGTCTGCCTGAATTTGAGAGAATATCCCAGATTATACTTGGTATACCTGATTTAGGGGAGGTACAGTACCATTTCTCAGCAAAATCTCTTTAGTTCATCTCAAGTTATCAGTTAAAGACACCCTCCTGGTGATTTAGAGTTTTCATTGTGTTTACTCTCATGTAACAGACCATATTTGAGTTAACCACAGTTTTGTTTCGTTTATATCTCAGTACTGACTTGTGGAGACTAAGTGAGTAGAAATATAAAAGATAAAATTTCAAGAAACTGAGATCATAAGCTTTATCACTGATACTCATCCTCCTTGAGGAGGGGGAGGATAGAGAGGAGAGAAGGATGCATCCCCATCATCATTCTAGGCAAACAGTGTTGTTGTTATTGTGTGTTTTCCGGTATCAGCTTCCACACAGTTCATTTTCTGATTGTGGCAGTGGTGCCAGCAGCAAGAGCACTTGGGAACTCACTCCCCCCAATCCCTTCTCAGTTACCATGGAGAAGTCATGTCTTACTCTGAGCATATTACTCACTTCTCACTTCTCATGAGATTTCTTTCCTCTCCCTCTTTAGGATGAAGAATTATCATCTCCTGGAGCAGCCAGGCCCTGCCCTGCCCCCCCCCCCCCCAATGATCCCCAGATCAAAAAAACATCAATGACTTCTGTCCATCCTATAAGCTCCTTTCATAAATATGTTCCAACTTCTTGAGTGAAATGGAGATTTCATTCATGAACGAGGGGGAAACCAGCTGGTTTTGGGGAAAATTGACACAATGTCTTTGGCCTGTGCTCTCAAGTGAGCTCTCAAGTCAGGAGGAAGGTGGGATGAGCAGACTTGAGGGTCATCAGCATAGATGGGAGGGAAAAATTCCTTGAATCCATGGACATTGATGTGATCACCACACCAAAAAAAAAAAAGTACATAGAAGAGGAAGTGGGCTCAAGGTGGAACCCTTGGTAGGCCCTTGTGACTACAGGGCATGGTGGAGCCTTGGAGTAGAATCAGCACAGGGAACTTAGAAGGAGCTGTTAGATCAGAGGAGAACCAGGAGAAAGTAGTGCTAGGAAAACCTAGGGAGAAGAGAATATCAGGGAAAATAGGGTGTTTGTCAGCGTCCAAGCCTATAGAGAGGTCAAGGAGAATGAAGATTCAGAAAAGGCCATTGGATTTGGCAATTCAGAGATCAATAGTGTCTCTGGAGAGACCAGTTTAATTGAAATGATGAGGCCAAATACCAGGTCAAAAAGAATGAAAAGAGTGAGAGGAAGAAGTGAAGCCTCCCCTTGTTGGAAAGCAAATGGCAGGGGAAGAGTTCTTGAGCAAACGGCAGCAACAAAAATGATCCTAAAAAATGAAATTGAACATTTTGATTATGTAAAATTTTAAAGGTTTTGCAAACTCCAAAGAAATCCATAGAAAGGAAGAAATCCATAATTAGAAAAGAAGGTTTAAAGCAACTTTTTTTGAGATTACAAAGGTCTGAAAACCAATTGGGGGAAAGACTGGACAAATTATGGCATATGAAACAGAATACTCAATGCTTGTTTCTATACTAAAACATTTTGCCCACTTATCTCACTTGCCCATCCCACATGCCTTGCTCAAGGCCTTGCCCATCCTTGAACAACTCCCAACATCTGATCACTTTGTTCTTGGCCATATGGTACTGAATAGAGCTAGGGTGAGTCACAAAAAATATGCCAGTAGTTCGACTTCAAGTTTATGATGAATAATATCAATTGGGCCCTCACTGAAGCAAGGCAGATATTTGTTTTTGTTTTTGTTTTTGTTTTTTTAAACCTTCCTAATTAAGTCACTATCCCATTTACCACAATGGCTATTACCAGGCTATTACTAAGGCTGCAATAAAAGCTTGGAATTCTCTCCCTGGACAGAAAGATGGAAATAATGCTTTCACAAAAATAGAGCAAGGTCCCAATGAACCCTTTGCAGAGTTTGTGGGACATTTACAAACAGCTGTAATAAGAACCATTGGAGATAATGCAGCAACAGAAATAACGACCAGACATTTGGCTAAGGAAAATGCCAATGAGGTTTACAAAAGAATTATATGGGGGCTAGACAAAGATGCTCCTTTGGAGGAGATCATAAGATGCTGTGCCACAGTGGGCACAAATGCTTATTATGCCCAGACTATGATGAATATGGGAAGACAGGGTCCCTCTTGGCAAGGGACTTCTAGAGAAATTCCTCGATGTTTTCAGTGTGGAAAAGTTGGACATCTAAGAGCCCAATGTAGATACAGAGATAAAATGAAAAGGCAGGGTGAGAGAAAACCCAAAACCCCATGTCCAAAATGTACACTTCTATGTACACTGTCCTCCACAGGTTTTTAATGACACTCCTCTCTCCTGATTTTTATCCTATTTGTTGGACCACTCCTTGGCCTTCTTTGCTTCATCTTCCTCTGGGTCATCCCTAGTAATTGTAGAGGACCGCAGATATGGGGGACCTCTGAGAACAGTATACTTGAAGCAAAGATTCTTCAGCAGGGTGTTAACTCAGTGTGGTGTTTAATGGTTCTCTGGTTCACACATACTTAGGATGCTGTAAGGATGTAATCATACCGAGGTATTTAAGGGCTGAGAGGTCTGGAAATAGAGACATTCCCTCTTTGACCATCTTCCTGGTGGCTCTCCTGCCTCCTGCACTCCTCCACTAAGATCAAGGCTGGTCCTCAGGTCCTCCAGACACTACACATAACCACTAGTATACCTTAGGGTCTCTGGGTATCTCATTTCCTCTAAATTATCTCACTTGGAGATCCTTATCAGCTCTCATGATCCCAGTATTATCTCTGTGCAGATAGTCCCAAAAAACCCTTTTCATTCAAGCCCTAAGCTGTCGGTTGTCCTCCAGTCTTGCACTTCCAATTGCCCATTAGACATCCTGAATTTGATGCCCCCTAAACACCAATTTTAACATGTTCAAAAGCAAACTCATTATTTTTGCTCCTAATTCCCCCTTCTTCTGAACTTCCCTATTTCTTTCAAGGATGTCACCTTCCTCCCACTCCACATTAGCTTAAAACCTTGCTACCATCCTTGACTCCTTACTTATACTTGCTTCACAATCCAATCTGTTGCCAAGTCTCATCTTTTGTACCTTCACAACATTTATCATTTATGCCCCTTTTTCAAATCCCCACAGGTACCACCCTGGTCCAAGCCCCCATAGTCTGGACTATTGCAAGAGATTTCTGGTTTGTCTCCCTGCCTCAAGTTGCCAGGCCATCTTCCATTCAGCTCTCAACATGATCTATTGTCTGACCATGTCACCTCTGTGTTTAATAAACTTCAGTAGATCCCTACAACCTTTGAGATGAAATATAAAGTACCCTGTTACATGTAAAGATCTTTATATGCTGACCTCTTTCCCCCATAACATGTTTGCTCAGACTATTCCTACTAAAACCAAATCCCAGTTACACCACTTTTCCAATCCTTTGACAAGTGTATACCCCCTGAAATCCAGTCATACTGAGCTCCTTCCTGTTCCTCCAACACCATCCACCACTGCTATCTCCTGACTCCTCAACTTTTTACCAGTTGTTCCCCACACCTATAATGCCTTCTCTTCAGATGAGTGAACTAAAACCATGGGTACACAGACTGCAAACAAATAGGGTTTGAGGGATGATTAAAGGCTTACATAAGTAGATACCTACAGAAACAGGCAACGTGCATTTAGGGTTAGGGTTAGGGTTGGCAACCACCACTAGGAAATCACAAACTGATGCTTCATAACTCCTGTATGTTGTAGTTGGAGTAACTGCACCCATTCTGCCAGCTGACAGATATCTGGCGATGGTCAGCATGCTCTCATCAGGTGGCAGAAAGAGTGTTGGGCTCCCATGGGATGTCATCCAGTGTGTGCAACCTATTTCAAAAGCACAGGGTGCTTTTACTGCACAACATTATACTTCCAAGTCTTGGACAAAGGTTATTTCCATATTATTGTTGTGTGAGAAATGACTAGCAGGATGATTTCAGAAAGGCCTGGAGAGACTTACACAAACTGATGCTGAGTGAAATGAGCAGGACAAGCAGATCATTATATACTTCAACAACAATACTATATGATGATCAATTTTGATGGACGTGGCCCTCTTCATTAATAAGATGAACCAAATCAGTTCCAATAGAGCAGTAATGAACTGAACCAGTTACACCCAGAGAAAGAACTCTGGGAGATGACTAACAATCATTACATTGAATTCCTAATCCCTCTATTGTTGTCCACCTGTATTTTTGATTTCCTTCACAGGCTAATTGTACACTATTTCAAAGTCTGACTGTTTTTGTACAGCAAAATAACTGTTTGGACATGTATACATATATTGTATTTAACTTATATTTTAACATATTTAACATGTATTAGTCAACCTGCCATCTGGGAGAAGGGGTGGGGGTAAGGAGGGAAAAAGTTGGAATAAAAGGATTTGCAACTGTCAGTGCTGAAAAATTACCTATGCATATATCTTGTAAATAAAAAGCTATAATAATAATTTTAAAAAAGGTTATTTCCAAGTGACTCAGGAGAAGAAAGGTGGAGGGTGCTAAATACAAGAATACCGAAAAAAAAAGTGATCAGTTGGCCTTTGAAAGCCACAAGCTGGCATCATAGTGATTGAAATGCTGCACCTGTAGTGAGGCAGAACTGGGTTTAAATTCTGCCTCAAGACACTAGTTGCTGTATGGTCATAAGCAAGTCACTTTACCTCTTGTCAGCTTCAGTTTCTTCATTTTAAAAAATGGAGATAATTACAGCACCTGCCTCACAAGATTATTGGAAGAATTACAGGAGCTAACAGGTGAAGTACTCTGAAAACCTGAAAGTGCCATCTAGTTGTTAGCATTAGTTATTAGCATCGTTATTATCCTCTTCTTTAAATACATATTACATAATATACATAAATACAGATTATAGACCTCCTCCTTCTAAGAAACACGGGCAAAACTTCTCCCTTCACCCAAGCAGACCCCTCTTGCTTAGTACAATAAACAATTCTATCTTTCCAAGTGGGGAAACCCTGTAACTTGGCAAAGTTCTAGTCCCTGGTCCTTTGTTTCTGCAAGTGTGACCTTGCCTAGCTCCTGGAAAGAAAGCTTTCCCTCAGAATGTAACTTTTATCAGTAACTAATGCAAAATGAAGCAGTGAGACATCCTTGGGAAGTAACACATGGTTACATTTTTGGTTTTCCCCAGCAGACTCCATTGTTATCCAGCATAGATGGATAAGCAAAAGATCAAGCTGACTCTTCTCTCTTGATTCTCTCCCCAGCCCTCTGGAGAAACAATTTCTCTAGAATGTATCTTATGACCGGAAAAGTAAAAATCACACAAACAAACCCCCCCCATCTGCCAGAAGGAGCAGAGGAGCAGGAGACCACAAAACCATCTCTTTCCTTGTGTGGGGGGAGAGAGAATGGAAAGAGATTACAAAAGACACACACACACACACACACACATACACACAGAAAGAGAGAGAGAGAGAGAGAGAGAGAGACATACAGAGTAGAGAGACAGAGAGAAAGACTAAGACAGAGACAGAGAAACAGAGAGAGAGACCAAGAAAGACAGAAACATAAAGAGAAAGAGACAGAGATGTGAGACAGACAGAAAGCGACAGAGAGACAAGGAAAGAGAGACACAGAGGGAGACAGAAAGAGAAACAGAGATAAAGACAAATAGAGACACAGAGAGAGAGAGAGACAGAGAAACAGAGAGAGACCAAGAAAAACAGAAACATAAAGAGAAAGAGACAGAGATGGTGAGACAGACAGAAAGTGACAGAGAGACAAAGAAAGAGACACAGAGGGAGACAGAAAGAGAAACAGAGACAAAGACAAATAGAGACAGAGAGAGAGAGACAGAGACAGAGACAGAGAGACAGAGACAGAGACAGAGAGACAGAGACAGAGAGACAAACAGAACCACAGACAGACACAGAGAAAAAGACAGACAGAAAGAGAAAAAAAGACCAAAAGAACAAGACAGAGAACGAGAGAGAGAAAAAAGAGACAGGGGGACAGAGCGAGAGACATAAAGACAAACAGAAATAAAGAGAGACAAAAATAGAGGCAGAGAAAAAGAAAAAGACAGAACGAGAGAGACATAGAAAGACGGAGAGACAGAGGAGACACATTCAGAGAGAGACAGAAAGAAAAAGAGAGAAAGAGACATAGAGAGAGACAAAGAGAGAGAACGAGAGACTGGGAGACAGAAACAGAGGTAGAGGAAAAGAGAGAAGCAGAAAAGAAGGGAGAAAGAGACAGAGAGACAGAAGAGACACAAACATTCAGACAGAGAGAGAAAGATAGAGAAAGAGACCTAGAGCCAAAGAGATGGAAACATAGAGACAAAGAGACAAAAAGATAGAGACATACATACTCACAGAGACAAAGAGAGAGACACAGAGAGAAAGACAAAGACAAAGACAGAGATGAAAAGAGACAAAGAGAAAAAAGAGAGACACAGAGACATACAGAGAGACAGAGAGACAAAAACAGAAAAAGAAAAAGAGAACGAGAGAGAGAGAGAGATACAGAGAGAGAGGGAGAGAGGCAGAGAGAACAAAGAAAGAGAAAGAGAGACTGAGACAAAAATACAGACAGACAGAAATAAAGACAAAGAGTAAGAGATAGACACAGAGAAAAGAGAGACAACATGAGATAGACAGAGAGAAAGATGCAAAAAGAAAGAGATGGAGAGTGAGAGAGACAGAGAAAGAGAGAGAGGGACAGAGACATAATATATAGAAAGGCAAAGAAAGAAACAGAAAAAATTATAGAAAAAAAGACTTACACACACACAGAGGCAGAAAGACAAAGGTAGAGACAAAGAGGAGAGAGACAGAGACAGAAAGAAAGACAAAGAGAGAGATAGAAAGACACAGATAGAAAGAGACAGAGACAGAGATAGAGATGAAGAGACAGAGATACAGAGAGAGAGTGAGATAAAGAGAGACTAAAACAGAAAGAGACAAAGACAGAAACAGAGGCAGAAAGAAAAAAGAGAGACAGAGAAACTGAGTGAAAGAGAGATACAGAAATAGAGACAGACAGACAGTGACAGAGAGAGAAAGAGGGAGAGAAAGAGACAAAGAGAGACAGACAGAAAAACAAAAAGACTGAGAGAGAGAAAAAGGGACAAAGAAAATGCCTGAGACAAAGAAACACACACACAACCACACACACACACACACACACACACACACACACACACACAAAGAGGAAGACAGAGAGAGAAAGAGAGAGAAGAGACAGAGACAAAGACAGACAGAAGGAGAGAGAGAGAGAGAGAGAGAGAGAGAGAGAGAGAGAGAGAGAGAGGCAGAGAAAGAGAGAGAGATACAGGGAAAGATAGAGAGACAAAGAGATGGATATAGTGAAAATGATATAGAGTGAGAGAGAATTAGAAAGAAAGAGACTGAGACAAAGAGAGACAGAGAAGAAGAGAGAAAAACAGAGAGAGAGATAGAAAGAGGCAAAAACAGAAACAGAGATAGAGAGAAGAGAGACAGAGAGCAAGAGAGAAAGAGATAGAGACAGAAAGAGAAAGTAACATAGAGACAGACAGAAATTGAGACAGAAAAAAAAAACAGAGATAAAGATAGACAGACAGACAGAGAGTCACATACAAAGAACAAGAGACATAGCAAATGAAAGAGATAAATGAAGAGAAATAGAGAGACAGGCAGACATACAGACAGAGACTTAGACAAAGAGACAACAACAGAGAGAGACAGATAAAAAGAAACAGAGAAAAAGAGGGAGAGACAGAAAGAGGGAGAAAAAGAAGGAGTGGGGAGGAAGAGAGAAAGAGAGAGACCGAGACACAGACAGACAGAGAAAGAGAAATAAAGACAAAGACAGAGTAAGAGTCACAGAGGCACACACAGAGAGAGACAGAGATAAAGAGAAGACAGAGAAGGAAAGCGAGACAAAGAGACAGAGTCATAGTGATATACACAGAGAAAAAAATACAGAGACAGAAAAGGAGAGCAAAAAGAGACAGAAAGAGTGAAAGACAGAGACACAGAGAGGGAAAGAGGCAGAAAAAGACAAAGAAAGAGAGAGACCAAAAGAGACAAAATACAGAAAGGGAGACAGACAGACAAATAAAAAGAGATGAAGAGAAAGAGAGAGACCCATAGAGAAGAGAGACAACACGAGATAGACAAATGCAGAGAGACACAGAGAGTGAGAGACAGAGACGCAGATAAAATGAGAGACAAACAAAAAAAGAGAGACACAGAAACACAAAGAGATAGAAAAAGACTTACACATACACAAACACACACACATACACACACACACACACACAGAGAGAGAGAGAGAGAGAGAGAGAGAGAGAGAGAGAGAGAGAGAAACAGAGGGAAAGAGAAAGTGAGAGAGACACACAGGGAAAGATAGACAAAGAGATAGACAAAAAGAGAGAAAATGAGAGAGATAATAAAGAGAGAGAGATAGACAAAGACAGATGAGAGAGAGACTTATAGATCCAGACAAACAGAGGAACAGAGAGAAAGAGAAAGAGAGAGACACAGGGAAAGATAGAGAGACAAAGAGATGGACATACAAAATGATATAGAGAATGAGAGAGAGTTACAGATACAGAGAGAGAGAAAGAGGCAGAGAGGAAGAGAAAAAGATCAAGAGAGAATCAGAGAGAGAAAGAAAGATGAAGAGAGAGGGGGAGAGGGGGAGAGAGGAGAGAGAGAGAGAGAGAGAGAGAGAGAGAGAGAGAGAGAGAGAGAGAACAAGACAGAAACAGAAACACAGAAAGATAGAGACAGAGAGACAGAGAGAGACAGAGAAAGAGACAGAGACATATAGAGACAGATAAACAGAGTAAAAGAGAGGAGAGAGAGACACACAGGAAAAGATAGAGAGACAAAGAGATGGACATAAAGAGAGAAAATGATATAGAGAATAAAAGAGAATTGGGGGGCGGGACAGAGAGACAGAGACATAGTGAGACAGAGAGACAGAGAGAGAGACAGAGAGAGAGAGAGAGAGCATGAGACAGCGAGAGATGGAGAGAATGAGATAAAGAGAGAGAGGAAAAGAAAGAATGACAGGGAAAGATAGATGGATAGAGAAAGAGAGACAGAAACAGAGAGAGAGAGACAGACAGACAGACACACACACACACACACACACACACACACAGAGAAATAATGAGACACAGAGACAGAGAGACACACAGACACACAGAGAGACAGAGACAGAAGAGGGGGGGAGAAGAGAGAGAAGAGGAGGAGAGAAAGAGCACACAGACTTTGTATTAATGATTTGGAGCAGTTTCATGTGGTTGTTTGATAGCTTGGATTTCTTCCCGTGAGAACCAGCAGCCTGAACACATATATCATGTAATGGTTTTTTTGTCTTAGATATTTGTATCAATTCCCCATTCACCTGGCATGTGAGACCTTTATTTAAGGAACTGAATACAAATATTGTGTTTACAATACTACTTTTAATTTTAACTACATTGATTTAGTTGTGCAAGATCTTTCCAGTTTTCCATATCTAAAATAGTCCAGTTGCTAGGTCATATTTTTTTCAGACTTGGAGTCATGAAGATATTATTTGAATGTTGCTTTAGCTCAGAATTGTCAAGAGCTCTTACCCCTTTCAACCTCCTTTTCCTCATTTGCGAAATGGAAATAATAATAGCATCTATTTCACTGGCTTGTTTTGAATGTCAAATGAAGAAATATGTGGAAAGCAGTTTGTAAACTTTAAAGTGCTTCATAAATATTAGCTACAATCAAGCAACAAATATTTAAGTATCTACCATGTGCCAAGCACTGTGTTAAGTGATAGGGATACAGAAAAAGGTAACAACCTGCCCCTGTCTTTAAGGAGCTTATTACAATCTAATGGTGGAGATGACATGCAAACAAAGACAAAGAAAATCATATCCAGATAAGCTGGAAATAAGAGGACAAGCACTGGAATGCAAGAGAGATTGACTAAGGCTTTCTGTAGAAGCTGAGATTTATTCAGAAATTTAAGGAAGCCTGGGAGGCCAGTGGTCAGAGCAGAGAAAGGAGAGAATTCCAGGCATGGAGACAGCTAGAAAGAATGCCCAGAGCTAAGAGATGGAGTGTCTTGTTGGTAGAACAGCTGGGAGGCCAGGGTCACTGTGTTGAACAATACTTGTTGGCAAATGAGATGTAAGACAACTAGAAAGGTAGAATAGGGCTCAGTTATAAAAGGCTTTAAATGCCAAATAGAACATTTTGCTTTTGCTCATGGAGGATAGGGAGCTAATGGAGTTTATTCAGTTTGCTGTGTGTAACAGGAACAGACTTGTGCTTTAGAAAAGTCACTTTGACAGCTGAGATCCTGGAGGGGTAAAATGTCAAGGCACGTAGACCCTCCAGCAGACTGCTGTAATAATCAAGGCATGAAGTGATGAAGGCTTACACCAGGGTGTCAGAGAATAGAAGAGGGTATATAAGGGAGAAGTCAAAGGTGTGATCAACAGGCCTTAGCAAGAGTTTGGATATAGGCAGTGAGAGATACTAAGGAGTCCAGTATAATCTCTGGGATGTGAGCCAAAGGGACTGGGAGGGTGGTATTGCATTATATAGTATTAATGAAGATAAACTAAACTGGCTCATTTGCCTTTTTCTTAAATGCTTTTTTTAACTAGTAACTGGTTTAAACCAGTTAACATGAAATCTCAGCCTCTCTGATGTACAAATAGTCCCGAAGGCAATTATGTTCAGCTTATACAATTACTTTTTCATAATTTCAAATGGCAGCTTTGAAAGGTTCCTGCAATGTCTATATGAAATAGCCATGCAATAAAATTAGAATTAGGGTCATCAAATGGAGTAGTCACCTTGGGAAAACACATTCTTTATAAGAACCTAGAGAACCTAGAACAAAAGATTGATAAATATTTTTAAAATAATAATAATAAAAATAAGTCTCTGTATCTGTCTCTCTCTCTTTCTCTGTCTGTCTCTGTCTCTGTCTCTGTCTATCACAAAATATGTAATAATTATTTCTTTAAAAAAGTCTAGTGTGTGTGCCTTGACATCTTACCCCTCCAGGATCTCAGTTGATCCTATATCTGATCCATATTCCAATCCCAAACTTACCTTCATCAAGGGATTTTCCTGTGAATTTAATCTTCCAAGCTTTGACTCTTAATGGCTAACAATAGAAAGGCAAAAGCATGCCTTGAAGCTACTTTTTCCTAACAAGGCAAGGAAGAAATTCTTAGATGATAGATAGGTGCATGTGCTCTTATAGGCTCTTCCTAGAAAGAAAACAAGAGAAGAGTGGGGTAGCATAGAAATAGGAAATAGATTAATGCATAATATGTGATTTAATAAACATTTTTAATGTTTATATTTTTATTAAATTTATTTTAATAAACAAACACCCTATTTTCCCTGATATTCTCTTCTCCCTAGGTTTTCCTAGCACTACTTTCTCCTGGTTCTCCTCTGATCTAACAGCTCCTTCTAAGTTCCCTGTGCTGATTCTACTCCAAGGCTCCACCATGCCCTGTAGTCACAAGGGCCTACCAAGGGTTCCACCTTGAGCCCACTTCCTCTTCTATGTACTTTTTTTTTTTTGGTGTGGTGATCACATCAATGTCCATGGATTCAAAGAATTTTTCCCTCCCATCTATGCTGATGACCCTCAAGTCTGCTCATCCCACCTTCCTCCTGACTTGAGAGCTCACTTGAGAGCACAGGCCAAAGACATTGTGTCAATTTTCCCCAAAACCAGCTGGTTTCCCCCTCGTTCATGAATGAAATCTCCATTTCACTCAAGAAGTTGGAACATATTTATGAAAGGAGCTTATAGGATGGACAGAAGTCATTGATGTTTTTTTGATCTGGGGATCATTGGGGGGCGGGGGGGCAGGGCAGGGCCTGGCTGCTCCAGGAGATGATAATTCTTCATCCTAAAGAGGGAGAGGAAAGAAATCTCATGAGAAGTGAGAAGTGAGTAATATGCTCAGAGTAAGACATGACTTCTCCATGGTAACTGAGAAGGGATTGGGGGGAGTGAGTTCCCAAGTGCTCTTGCTGCTGGCACCACTGCCACAATCAGAAAATGAACTGTGTGGAAGCTGATACCGGAAAACACACAATAACAACAACACTGTTTGCCTAGAATGATGATGGGGATGCATCCTTCTCTCCTCTCTATCCTCCCCCTCCTCAAGGAGGATGAGTATCAGTGATAAAGCTTATGATCTCAGTTTCTTGAAATTTTATCTTTTATATTTCTACTCACTTAGTCTCCACAAGTCAGTACTGAGATATAAACGAAACAAAACTGTGGTTAACTCAAATATGGTCTGTTACATGAGAGTAAACACAATGAAAACTCTAAATCACCAGGAGGGTGTCTTTAACTGATAACTTGAGATGAACTAAAGAGATTTTGCTGAGAAATGGTACTGTACCTCCCCTAAATCAGGTATACCAAGTATAATCTGGGATATTCTCTCAAATTCAGGCAGACTCCATCTGGCCCTCAGGTTTGAGGGTGCCTTAAAGGGTATTAGGATGTGTCTACTTTGATACCACATTTTCTAAGGTGCTCTCCTCTCCCCACCCCATCCCATCAGCAAGTTAAGTAACAATAGCTACCTTTTGAATTCCATTTAACCACTCAAAATCAATTACTTTTTCATTAAGGGACACTTACTTCCCAGTTATAGCAAGAACAAAATTACAAATGTTCTCACACACACACACACACACACACACACACACTTTGGGGACATCTTCTTTCCTCTTCCCAGTACCTCAGCTCATTACAAAATGGTAAGATGGAACAAAATCTGGTATGCTTCCTGAGATAGCTCAGTGCAGGGCCTGGAGTCAGGAGGACCTGAGTTCAAATCTACCCTCAGACACTTCCTACCTATGTGACCCTGGGAAACTCGCTTTATCCTGATTGTCTTAGTTTCCTTTTCTATCTAATGCGCTGGAGAAGTCATGTTTACCTCCGGGTTTCCCTGACTTCTTTCAAGTATCAGCTAAAATCCAACCTTCTTCTCCAAGAACCCTTTCATGTTCCCCCCTCAATGGAGAAAACTACATGCTACGTGTCAAGCCTGACAGATCCCCTTGGAAATAGCAAGATCACATCAACAGATGCAACTGACTATACCAGAGACATAACTTGCCCTCCTGTGACTGGTCTTCCTACTGCTTCACCCTTCAGATGCCTTAGTCTGCTGCTCCGTAGCCTTTCCCTACATGTCTTCAATCTTCCCACTGATGGTAGTATATTTGTGGGAGTTTGTGTCCCAGGTTTATGCAAAAAAAAATATCGTTACCTTTATTACTCCATCTTTTCACTTCCAAGTCTTTGCTTTGTAACCTCTGGCTGACTATTAAAAGTAAATTAGTTGGGGCTAGTGAGTTATAGATTTAGGTGATGTAGCCCTACAGAATACCTTGAAAATGAAATGTTCTTAGAAGCAGCTACACCCAGAGAAGGAACACTGGGAAATGAGTGTGAACTGTTTGCATTTTCTTCCCGGGTTATTTATATCTTTGGAATCCAATTCTCCCTGTGCAACAAGAGAACTGTTGGGTTCTGCACACATATATTGTATCTAGGATATACTGCAATATATATTTAACATGTATAGGACTGCTTGCCATCTGGGGGAGGGGGTGGAGGGAGGGAGGGGAAAAGTCAGAACAGAAGTGAGTGCAAGGGATAATGCTGTAAAAATTACCCTGGCATGGGTACTGTCAATAAAAAGTTACAATTATTTAAAAAATAGAAAAAAAAAATGAAATGGTCTTCTCCAAGGAACTCACTCTATGTATAGGGGAAGGTCCCCTTCATTCTATAGATGAGGAAACTAAATCTCAGACACAACACACACATACACACACAGAAATAGCAGAACTAAAAGTGAATCCCAAATCTTTGAAATCTAAACCAAATAATCCTTCTACTACATTGTTTCACAGTGAGCCTACCCAGGTAGAATATTGGAAACAGTGCTGGCTCTGGAATAAAAACAATCCTAGCTTTGCTAGTTTTTGATTGAATGGAGTTCTCTTTCTCTCTCTCTCTCTGTCTCTTGTCTGTCTGTCTGTCTGTCTGTCTGTCTCTCTCTCTCTCTCTCTCTCTCTCTCTCTCTCCCTCTCTCTCTTTTTCTCTTCCCCTCTCTCCCTTTCTGTCTCCTTCACTCTGTCACTCTCCCCTCTCCCCACTTTTTTCTCTCTCTGCCTGCTCTTCAGCTGTCAAAGGATGTGGTTGAGTGAAATGAGCTCTAAGATGCCTTCCATCTTTGAAGACCTTATGGGCCTTCTGTGAGTGTCAGTTTCCTCCTTTGTTAAAAAAAAAAAAAAAAACTATTTAATTCTAAAGAACTGGAAGTAGGCAGGCACAAATTTATTAAGCGCTTAATATGTTCCAAGCTGTGTGCTAAGTGCTGGGAATACAAATTCATGTAAAAAGGAAGACATTCCTTCAATGTGTTTAAATTTGAATGGGGTCAATAATACATAAAAAAGAACTGAAAAGCAAGGAAGTGATGGAGCGCAATGGGTACCCTGCTGGGCCTTGGTAAAATCCGGGAGTCAGAAACATAGCTAAGAGGACAATGAAGCATGGCTGTCTGGGGCTATGAAAGTAAGGGTCCTTAGAAGGAACTCAGCAATGCTCCCATTGGGTATGGTGGAGAGATGTTCTAAGGAACAAAAGCCCCAGGCACTGAAGGAAGTTTCAAGTTAAAAAGGCAGCTGAGTCATGATGATAAAGAGCAGGAAAATCAAAGTCGAGTTGGGAGGTGAATGAAGAGTAAAGTATAAACATATCTTCCTTTCATTTCTATTTTCCCTATACCATTTTAATTAGTGAAAGATAACTAAAATATAGGGATGATCCTGTGCCCTGATACCTTAGGGCCTTAGCCAGGGTAAAAAGTTGTAGGAGGAGCAATAACCTAAGTCCTGTTTGATGAAGGTGGTGTGAATTTTAACTCAAAAGATATTGTGACTGTTCTATAAATTTAATGTCCAGGCTGACTATGTAGCTCCTTTATTGATTCAATGAAGAAAAAAAAACAAAAGCCAAGAGGCCCAACTGGGCCATAATGTTTAACTAGTGAACCAACAAGAGAATATTAACTGTCACCATGGTAACTAAATAACCTTATTGAATATTTTTCCCTCGCCTTACAACTGATGGATAGACTCTCATCATCCTCAGATATTATTTTTGGGGAGGTCCACACATGCTTCTTTTATCATGGAATGAATTTAAGCATCTATTTGTCATGTCTATGGTTTTGTTGGGGCAACTAAATAGTGATGTGCCTAGCATTGGGAAGATCCAAGTTCAAGTCTAGCCTCAAACATATACTAGCTATGTGATCCTGGGCCAGTCATTTCACTGCTCTTTGCCTTAATTCACTGGAGAAGAAAATGGCAGACTATTCCAGTATCTTTGTTTTTTGTTCTGTTTTGTTTTGTTTTTAAATAATAGCTTTTTATTTTCAAAATATATGCAAAGATAGTTTTCAACATTCACCGGTGCAAAACCTTATGTTCCCAATTTTCCTCCCTCCCTTCTCCCTACACCCCTCCCTAGACAGTGAGTAATCCAATATATGCTAAACATGTGCAATTCTTCTAAACATAGTTCCAGCTTTATCATGCTGCACAAGAAAAATCAGATCAAAAGGGAAAAAAGCAAGCAAACAATAAAAAAGGTAAACATACCAGTTGTGATCCACATTCAGTTCCTACAGTCCTCTCTCTGAAGGTAGATGACTCTCTCCATCACAAGCTCATTGGAAGTGGCCTGAATCAACTCATTGTTGAAAAGAACCACATTTGTCAGAATTGATCATCATATAATTTTGCTATTGCCATATACAATGGATGTAATGGGCTGAGGCTTGAGTTGATGCACTGAGGTCCCAAGCACATAAGGCTAAATAGTAATTGGACCATACTCTATTAATATATAAGCTTGGAGAAAGAATGGCCCCCACCTACTCTTTGTGCAAGTCCTGATGTGTTGTATAGGAAATGACGATTCTGGTGGGTGGAGGCAGGGGAGTGAAAAAGGAAGGGGAGACCAGGAATTGTTAAGTGGTTATCCATCCTGGTTCTACTCACTTCAGTTAGCATCAGTTCATGTAGTCTCCCCAGTTCTCTCTGAAATCCTCCTGCTGATCATTTCTTACAGAACAATAATATTCCATAACATTCTTATGCCATAACTTATTCAGCCATTCCCTAACTGATGGGCATTCACTCAGGTTCCAGGTCCTTGCCACTACAAAAACAAGTGCTACAAACTCCAATACCTTTGCCAAGAAAACCTCTTGGACAGTGAGATCATAAAGAGGCAGACATGACTAAAAATCAAATGATTTTATAAGATTCCTTTGAAGGAATATATACACCATTTATCCCTTACCACAGGAGCAAGGAAAAGAGAAGTATTATGTATTAGAAAGAAAGGTGGATCTGGAGACAGAAGACCTGAGTTCAAAGCCATTTAGTTCACTTCTTGGAAGGGATTTGAACTTATCAATCTCTTAAGGAAGGGTTCTTCCAGCTCATAGACATGGATCTTAAGATCACTGAATTTAGATACATCTCCCAGGCACCTTTTTTAAGGTATAGGTCAACCCTGAAGGAAACTCAGAATGATAGGAACAAAAGATAACTTGGGCATTTGCGTCATTAGCTTTTGAGGTGTCTATCACTTGCTGGATACACATTGGACCTTCCAAGAACAAGTAACAGAGGATTTCATTTCAATCCATCCTTCCCTTCTTCCAGTGAGTACAAAAAAGAATGCATAATACAGGTACTTTTTACTAATTCCAGTGCATCTTCAAAGTATAAGTGATGTTGTAGGTTTAACACACACACACACACACACACACACACACACTGTGCTAGTTTAAAGATTGTGGCAGTAACTTCCCAGGAGGGTGGGCTAGGAAGCATATTGGAAAATGAACCCTTTTTCCTCTGTACTTTTTGGCATTCGTTGTGGCATATGTGATGGATGTTTAATCTCAGGGCATTTCTATTATCACATTCAAAGTCATTTGCCCTGAGCAGGTTTTTACAGCATGTGAAGATATTGTCTTATTCAAAGATCTCAAAGGCTCCTCAGGAACCTTCAAACTTCCAGTGTGTCCAAAACTGCCTGAATCAAGGCAAAGTCTGATCATTGCCTTCCTGGTCTAAGATTATCAAGCTCCTGATCCTGGTTAGAGTATGGGTGACACAATTGTAGCCTGGAACTTGAGAAATTCAGAAACCCACGCTGACTGGGCCCACTCCATTTTTATATTACATAATCTCAACTGAGCCTTCAGTGCATAGCAATCCTTTTAAACATCTCTGATGGATTCGTTCTCCCACTCACTACAGCTGATACTCCAAATATTTTTACCCCTCTTCAAATCTCACAAGGCTCCCTCTTCTGACAATATCAAACTAAGACTCTTGCCTTGGATTTTATTGGGGAAAAAACAAGGGATGGGAGGGGACACTGAAACCAAGCCATGTCAAGGGGAGTCCAGCCCCAGCACCTCTATGCATTTGCAACCCTACTTGGGACTTGGTCCACAGGGGGCATCAGTGGTAGTGGCAGCAAGGGGCTGAGGGCTGGAGTGATGGCCAGGGTCATGGGGTGAGAGCTGCCACTGGCTTAATTTAAGAATTCACCACACACTGCCTGGACTGTTATAGCTTTGGTCTCCCTGTCTCAAGTATTCCTCACTCCAGTACATCCTCCAAAAAGATGCAGCAGGTTTAGACAACCTCACTGAGTTGCTCTCATCTGCAGGGACAGAAATTCGCCTCATTTTCTTCAAGATTATCATGAAGAATTTAATTATAAAATCCTTCCCTAATATTCATGAGAGACTAGAAGATCTTAAACTTGAAGCTGTCAGTGCTAATAATTTGGAACTGGTGAATGAAAGTCTTGAAGACATCAGCCTTTTCAAAAATGTAGATGAAAAAACATCACAGGGCTGGTTAGTATTCTCAAGGATCCTCACTTTCAGCTAGTTTTGGAGGTCTATGATCGTGGCATCAAAGTGTTATGATTCAACTTCATCTAGCCAAGAAATTAATCATTTCTCGGTGAACAAACTGCCACCAGTAGATACTATTTCTAGACTTGATATCCACAAGAGAGTAGGAGAGCCCTTAGATGTGACACTGAAGGTTAAGAATAATGACTTGGTAATTGCCTGAATCTTTCATGAAGAAATGATAGATCAGCAGGGTCTTCTTCATGTGGCAGTTGTCATTAAGTAGGTCAATGGACAATAGCTTGGGAACAACCTCAAGGAGTTATAAGAGCTCCCAAAGAGCTCTCATCAGTGGCAGTGGCAGTGTCACACTGACAATCCTGCCCAGCTACAGAGACACCACCACTTCTTAGCAGGTATTTCTAAAGTACCATTTTGATTATGATTTCTACAACGAACGCCTAATTCCATAAAATGAGGCAAAGCTGAAGTTTTCAAAAGGAGACATTTTACAGACTGTCAACCTCCAAGATCCAAACTGATGGCTAAGCAAGTAAAAAAAAAGGAAGAAAGTGTCATTCCTATCTCAAAGCAGAATCTGGAAGAGAAAAGAAAGACTTGTTGTTGGAAGACACTGGGAAAAACCAAGGCCTTTTTGTGCAACTATAAGCAGAAGGGGACAAAAAGAAAGAGATAATGCATCTCATGACTCAAAATACAGAATATGACCAACATGAAACCCTGATATATGAAGAAGTAGCCAAAAAAATGACTCCTTATAAGACATTAGTATTGATAGGAACCCCAGGGTATTGGCCAAAGAAAGTTGAAGAACAGATTCATAGAATTAAATTTCACTATGTTTGAGATCACAATTCCATTTACCTCATAGAAACCAAGGGAAGATGAAAGAGATGACCAGGCATATAAATTTGTTTCATGAGCTGAGATGGAGGCAGACACTAAAATTATAAGATACTTAGAGCATGGTAAATACCAAGAAAACCTCTTTGACACCAGATAGACTCTCTCTTGGAGGTAGCCCAGACTGGGAGGATGTGAATCCTGGACATGAAACCACAAACTCTGAAAGTATTAATGACATCTGAGCAATAAACATGACATATGGCATAAACTCAGATGGCATCTATTCTGGTTTTCTTGGTATTTTTGGCTATTTTCTTATATATCAGGATTTCATGTTGGTCATAAAAGCAGAGCCTCAGTGGATTCCCATCAGCTGGCTATACTAATAGACCATTCATGAAGAATTAGAAGGACAACTAAAACTTTATAAATATATATTTGTCTAAGAAACCATGTACAAAGCTAGTCAGTACCTGCCTAGTCAAGGCATCTTTCAGTCTGTTGCCTGAAATATTAGTACATGATTGGATTTCTTAATTTTCTCTAACTATATACAGGTAATCTTTCTATTCATATCACAGAAAAATGCATCTAAGCATTTCAAATATATTTTGATTTAGCATTTCTACCTTTTTCATCCAAGTTTTCCAATCATTCACTTTAAAAATGCATTTTGGTCTCACATTTTCACTATCATAATGGGCACTTGAAGCAGTTTTTGTAAAATCCTCAAAATTAAGGGAAAACATGAATCACTGAGCTATCATCTTAATTTAATTTCTTCTGTGAGTAGAATGTTAATAATCAGTGATATACTTTACTTTGCCAACTATTCTACTAGAGCCAGCACCCATGTACTCTCATCAGGGAGTACTCACGTCTATAAAGGTAGCCATTTGGATATGGTTTTGGGGGATGGGGTTTCCTTCACCCAAAAAGTTCCTCAGTGGAAATCTTACTGGAGCATTCTACCATGGAACGAGCATCTTCTATGAAAGTCCAATTGTCACACATAAACTTGAAATATCCTTTTGGATGGCTCAGCAGAAACTGTTACAGAGAAATAAGAATTCCAAGACTCATCCAGACGATTATTTCTTTAGCAAGGCATGTGAGTGCAAAATAGATCAGGTCCAAGGCTCTCAATCAGTACAAGGATCTTGAACCTTGGTTTGTACACAGTGAATACATAGTTAAAGGCTGTATTGATTGAGACACCTTGTTTCTTATTGGTAAAGAGGATTGAGAGACATTGAGGTTGGGGTTGGGAGGGTAGTCTTGTTACATTCCAATAATCAGATTAAAGATTTAAAAGAGTTGGAAATGAACATCACAAAAAGGTGGATAAGGATAAAATGGAATTACTAAAGCTATTTCAATATAGCACACTACAATTAATGTTTGAAAAAGGCTGGCCTGCAAGAAAAGCCTCATAGTAGAGTCTAAAGTCTTGCATTGCATTTTCCCATAAACAAACAAGATAAAGGAGATCTACAATATATGTAAAGTACAATATGCAACAATGAGATATCAATCTCCAATAGCACAGAAAGCAAATGCTGAAGAAAGTGATGTTGGTAAAGTAATAAAGTAGTCCATTGAAATAAGCAACTTTGTCTTGAACTTCCTAGAGTTCAAATAATGCCATAACCATAACCATAACTCCTTTCATAGCAAATTTCTATAATCAGGACAGGTGAACAGTGAAAGTTTTGTGAATACAATACTAAACTTATTAATTACTAGATTTATGCTGGAAAAGTCTCAGGGAAGAATGAAACATGTACTTTATGAACCCTCAAAGTGGGTTAAGGTTAAGGGTGAGGTAAGGTTAAAAATACACACAAAAAAATCGATAGCACTAGGGTGATATTAAAGGAACCAAAAAAAAAGGTATATGAAAGTGCTGCCACGAATCTTTGAAAATGGGCTAACTGAAAACTGTGGCTCTTGAAATTTGAAGTGCTGGCTGCTAAAGGCCCTTGGGGAAATGGATGTTTTCAATGTTACCATTAGTGATTTATACATCCAGATTTAATTTGGTTGAAATTTGTCCTGAAAGTAAATCATGCTGTGATCTCATTTACAGTGAGATATGTTCTTCTATCAGGACAATTGTGGTAAATCCCTTAATGCAAAATATGGCTGCTATGGGATAATAAACATGGATCAGAAAAACCCAAGTTCAAACATCAAAAATTTACTAACTGTATGACATTTAGCAAGGCCTTCACCTCTATTTACTTCAGTTCCCTAATCTGCAAAAGTGATAATTGTAGTTAGTACTCACCTCCCAGAGTAGTAGTGAGAATTACATGATTATAAAGTAAGCACTATGTAACTGTTAGTAAATGTAAGTACTCTATATTGATCTTGAATACAATCAATATGGAATGCCTTAAGTGATCAAGTAAATGATTTTTTATGTAAGATAATTTGGCAATGCATTTGACTGAATTGATGACATGTGGCTGATAATAAGTATTGCTTCGTGTTTTAAATACATGATATTGTGTATGTTATTATTGTTTTTCTAAATTGTTTCATATGTTGTGAAAGTCAGGGAACCATTGTGTCAGAAATATTATTTAAAAAGCACTTTTCCTTTTCATGTGGATGCTGTTAGGTTATGAATTGAGGTGTAAAAAATGTGGTGAAATTATTTGAAAACTGTTAAATATTTAATGCCCCATTAAATATTTTTGCTTTAAAGTGGATAATAGTGAGGAATTGTTGGAATCTTTACAAACTGCTAACTCATCAGAGTTGATAGATTGTTGATCTGATCTTACAAGATGTTTTGGGCCAGAACCTAAAACAAGGTACTAAGTAGAACTAATTGATATAATGCTTGTGTTCACACCTTTACTCATTGGAGTTCACAAGTATGGGAGATTCACAAAGTAAACTTTGTAACTTTGTGAATTCATACCTCCCTTGAAGCTCTTAGGGCCAAAGAGCACTATGGGAGAAAACCCATAATCCCTCTCTCTTGTATCCCACAATTCCTCTCTCTCATATAAAAGAAACAGACAGAGGCTCTCGGACAGATTTCACCAGAATTACGTGAAGAGTGGAGCTGGATTGAAGGCTGAAGAAAGCAGAGGCAGAAGCAAAGGACAAAACTGCAAGAGTTCTTGGAACCAAGCAGAGAGATTGGCCTCTAAGAAAAGCTAACTGGGCTATACTGGAGATTGAGAGCCAGAAGCCCTCTCTCCAAGGCAAGAGAGAGATCCATTCCATTTTCCACTTGGCTGGCTGGAGGACTGAAGGACAAACCTTTGGATTTGGAGACATTCGGACAGAGCTCTTGGAACCAAGCAGAGAGATAGGCCTCTAAGAATCTAGCTATCTGGGCCCAAGGAAAGAGGCAAGACTTGGAAGGAGGAATAAACATTTGTATTTTTACCAGCTGGCTGCATTTGGGGTAATTATTGATCTGAACTGATACTAAGGCTGCCTCCAGAAAACCTCCCCCAGAAACCTGCTCTTTCTCCCAGAGAGAACCATCATTTTATATTATATATTTTAAAAAAGAAAAAGAACACCACAAGGAATGAGCTTTATTTGGGATTATTTGACCATCACTTGTGAAAATTATAAAATTATATATATATTAATAAATAACATATATTGAAGCTACATCTTTGAAACAACTTAATAGACCTCAGATTTAAAGATTCGTCTTATGCAATATGGATGTTAGTCTGGAGACTTACCCCCATTATTTTTCTTGGGGTTCTGAATTAATTATCATGTAGTCCCTGTATGTGTGAAACTCCAGAATATGATTATTCTTAATTTATAAGTGAAGAATAAATGAAATCCCTTCCATTTACTCATTGATAACTGTTGTTGCAACATGAAGAATATAGTAATAACACAGCCCTAAATTGTGATTAGTAAAATTTTGCAATCTAAGAAAATCTCTTGGAACTGTAATTTGATATTATTTTGAGTTTTGATTTGAGATATGATTGTCTGGAGTATTAATTAAATAATTCATCATTCAAGGGAATGTCATTTTGCTTTCCAAAGGGTGAGGGCTCTAAGAACAGATAGATATCTGTGTCTCAGAAAGTAGAAGGGATGACTTTGCCTCAGTGAATGTAGGGTGCTCTTGATTCAGTTTCCTCATTGTGCTCTTTCCTTTATGAAGAGGAAAATTTCCTACATGGTTAATTCTGAGCATGGCTTTTGATATCCTGTAAATAATGTGGAACTATGTTACATGATTGCCTGTCAAATGTGACATACCTGGAATCAGCGTTAAGGGAGTTTTTCCCATTAGGTCAGTCCATACCTTTGAGAAGGCAATCTTGATAATGTCATAACCGTGTTCCTCATATTCTCTTCATAGCAAATTTCTATAATCAGGGCAGGTGAACAGTGGAAGTTTTATGAATAAAATACTAAACTTATTAATTACTAGACTGATGCTGGAACATCTGAGTTACTATAACAGAATGCAAGTAGGGAAAATCTTACTCTTTTAATCTGAATTTATAGCCAACTCCAAACCCCAAGCAGCTAGGTAAATATATTCTTGGCTTGCCATTCACTTGTGAATAGTTCGTGTATAAGATTAAGTCCTTTATTTTCAGGATGATATGAAGATAATATTCTCAAAAGGAGGGAAATAAGACAAAGATGAAATGTAAGAGAGAGCAACAGGATCATATCATTTCCTCTAAGAACTAGGATAAATTATATATGATTTGTGTAGGTATGTATGTGTGTGCGCGCGCGCGTGTGTGTGTGTGTGTGTGTGTGTATAGCTTCCCAATATTTCAAACAGGATATATAGACTTTGAATATGTTTTAGGAATAAGTCCTTAATTGGATTAAGGATTTTACATGTAAAAATTGCACTGATAATTATAAAGAAAGTTAAATCATTTCCTATATTGAAATATATGGTAATACCAAGAAACAGAAGAATTCCTTTCTAAGTCAGCCCATCATGGTTCCTTTTTAAAGATTCTTCCTTCAGACTGCTGATGGAAGTGTCATTATCAAGTATGGGGTTTAGATAAAGATGACAACAGCATGTTAAAATTGAAATTCTCTGGAGTTTCAAGTGAACTATGAATTTCTAATTTGATGTTTTTATAGTTCAGTTGTTAAGATAATAATAACCATAAATTTTGAGCTGATTTTCACCACATAAATTAGTTATTGGAAAACCAAATTTGAAATGTTGCACTAAATTGTATTAAATCTTGTTACTGGCAGATTTTTGCAGAATTACTGAGAAATCTCTGTAAGAGACTTGGAACCAAGGCTACTAGGACAACTAGCCTCCCTCAGAGCTGTCCTACAATGAAACCTATTCCAGAATGTCCAAGGGAGGATGTTTCTAAGAATCAGATTACTACCTGGGACATCTGGGACTCAAGATGAAAAGTGTTGATTAAATGAACATTGGGAGTGGGTTACCAGGTTACAAGACGATGTTGTTTATTATTGATGATTATTATCACTGTATTACTTTGGCTTTTTGTTTCATGGTATTCATGTTTGCTGAGTTTTCTTAGTTAACTTGATAACGTAAATCTTCCTTCTAAAATTAGTCTATGGTGAGCCCTCTAAGTAGTGTGATCTGTAGCCTGACTTAGTTAGAGGTGCTTACACTAACATCTCTTATTTAAAAAAGAAAAAAAGTGAACCAGCAGTGTTTCTACTGGTACTGTATCCTAAATAGATCTTAAAGCAGGGAAAGGAACCCACATGTACAAGAATGTTTGTGGCAGCCCTTTTCACAGTGGCAAGAAACTGGAAACTGAGTGGATGCCCATCAGTTGGGGAATGGATAAATAAGTTATGGTATATGAATGTTATGGAATATTATTGTTCTATAAGAAACTATCAGCAGGTAGATTTCAGAGAGGCCTGGAGAGACTTACACGAACTGATGCTGAGTGAGGTGAGCTGAACCAGATCATTGTACATGGCAATAACAAGATTATACAAAGATCAATTCTGATGGATGTGGCTCTTTTCAACAATGAGATGACTGAGGCCAGTTCCTGTAGAAACTACTGAATCAATGCATTGAGGCCAGGACTGCCAAGTGCTCGAGGCTAACTACTGATTGGGCAATACTCTATGGGCATATGCTTGGAAAATGGTCCTTCAACTATCCTGTGCTGGCTCAATGATTAGTGTATAGAAGATTGTAGGAGAGACTAGGGGGTGGAGTAGGACAAGCAAGGGACATACTTGGGCAGCAGACAAGGGAGAAGTCAGTTGCAGAGATTCTGTTTCCGTCCTGTTCAATCCTGCATCTAAAACCAAGAATAAAGAACAAGGACTTTTGCTTATCCTGACTCCAGCTGATTCTGGGGTGTCCTGGGTGCTAGCATGGTCGTCACAAGTTCCAATGATCTGGTGATAAAAAGAGCCATCTACACCCAGAGAGAGGACTGTGGGAACTGAATGTGGATCACAACATAGCATTCTCACTCTTTTTGTTGTTTGCTTGAATTTTATTTTTCTTCTCATTTTTTTTTCTTTTTGATCTGATTTTTCTTGTGCAGCAAGATTACTGTATAAATATGTATGCCTATATTGGATTTACTTATATTTTTGCCATGTTTAACATATATTGGATTATTTGCCATCTAGTGGAAAGGGCATGGGAAAGGGGAGTGGAAATTGGAACACAAGGTTTTGCAAGAGTCAATTTTTTCCAATTATATATATTTTTTAATTTTAGCTTTTTATTTACAAGATATATGCATGGGTAATTTTTCAGCATTGACAATTGCAAAACCCTCTTTTTCAACTTTTCCCCTCCTTCCCCCTACACCCTCCCCTAGATGGCAGGCAGACCTATACATGTTAAATATCTTAGGGTATAAATTAAATACAATATATGTATACATGTCCAAACAGTTATTTTGCTGTTCAAAAAGAATTGGATTTTGAAATAGTGTACAATTAGCCCATGAAGGAAATCAAAAATTCAGGTGGACAAAAATAGAAGGAGTGGAAATGCTATGTTATGGGTCACACTCATTTCCCAGAGTTCTTTGGCTGGGTGCAGGTGGTTCTATTCATTGTTGAACAAATGGAAGTGATTTGGTTCATCTCATTGTTGAAGATAGACACGTCCATCAGAATTGATCCTTATATGATATTGTTGTGATCTCATTTCACTCCTCCTCATTTCACTTAGCATCAGTTCATGTAAGTCTCTCCAGTCCTCTCTGTATTCATCCTGCTGGTCATTTCTTACAGAACATTAATATTCCATAACATTCATATACCACAATTTACTCAGCCATTCTCCAACTGATGGGCATCCACTTAGTTTCCAGTTTCTGGCCACTACAAAGAGGGCTGCCATAAACATTTTGCACACACAAACATTTTGTACCTTCTTTAAGATCTCTTTGGGATATAAGCCCAGTAGTAACACTGCTGGATCAAAGGGTATATACAATTTGATAACTTTGGGGGCATAATTCCCGATTGCTCTCCAGAATGGTTGGATTCGTTCACAACTCCACCAACAATGCATCAGTGTCCCCAGTTTTCCCACATCCCCTCCAACATTCCTGTGGATCATTTCTTTTTTTATTTATTTATTTAATAACTTTTTTATTGACAGAACCCATGCCAGGGTAATTTTTTACAACATTATCCCTCGCACTCACTTCTGTTCCAACTTTTCCCTTCCCTTTCTCCACTCCCTCCCCTAGATGGCAAGCAGTCCTTTACATTTTAAATAGGTTACAGTATATCCTAAATGCAATATATGTGTGCAGAACCGAACAGTTCTTTTGTTGCACAGGAAGAATTGGATTCAGAAGCTAAAAATAACCTGGAAAGAAAAACAAAAATGCAAATAGTTTACACTCATTTCCCAGTGTTCCTTCTCTGGGTGTAACTGCTTCTGTCCATCATTGATCAATTGGAACTGAATTAGATCTTCTCTTTGTTGAAGATATCCACTTCCATCAGAATACATCCTCATACAGTATTGTTGTTGAAGTATAAAATGATCTCCTGGTTCTACTCATTTCACTCAGCATCAGTTCATGTAAGTCTCTTCAGTCCTCTCTGTATTCATCCTGCTGGTCATTTCTTACAGAACAACAATATTCCATAACATTCATATACCACAATTTACCCAACCATTCTCCAATTGAGGGGCATCCATTCAATTTCCAGTTTCTAGCCACTACAAACAGGGCTGCCACAAACATTTTGGCACATACAGGTCCCTTTCCCTTCTTTAGTATCTCTTTGGGATATAAGCCCAGAAGTAACACTGCTGGATCAAAGGGTATGCACAGTTTGATAGCTTTTTGGGCATAATTCCAAATTGTTCTCCAGAATGGTTGGATCCATTCACAACTCCACCAACAATGCATCAATGTCCCAGTTTTCCCCCATCCCTTCCAACATTCATCCTGATTTTTTTTTCTGTCATCTTAACCAATCTGACAGGTGTTTAATGGTATCTCAGAATTGTCTTAATTTGCATTTCTCTGATGAAGTGATTTGGAACACTTTCATATGAGTGGAAATGGTTTCAATTTCATCATCTGAAAATTGTCTGTTCATATCCTTTGACCATTTATCAATTGGAGATTGGCTTGATTTCTTATAAATTAGAGTCAATTCTCTATATATTTTGGAAATGAGACCTTCATCAGAACCTCTAACTATAAAAATGTTTTCCCAGTTTGTTGCTTCCCTTCTAATCTTGTTTGCATTAGTTTTGTTTGTACAAAGGCTTTTTAATTTGATGTAATCAAAATTGTCCATGTTGTGATAAATAATGATCTCTAGTTCTTCTTTAGTCAGAAATTCCTTCCTCCTCCACAAGTCTGAGAGATAAACTATCCTATGTTCCTCTAATTTATTTATGATCTCGTTCTTTATGCCTAAATCATGGACCCATTTTGATCTTATCTTGGTATATGGTGTTAAGTGAGGGTCCATGCCTAATTTCTGCCATACTAATTTCCACTTTTCCAAGCATTTTTTGTCAAATAATGAATTCTTATCCCAAAAGTTGGGATTTTTGGGTTTGTCAAACACTAGATTGATATAGTTGACTATTTTGTCTTGTGAAGTTAACCTATTCCACTGATCAACTCATCTATTTCTTAGCCAATACCAAATGGTTTTGGTGACTGCTGCTTTATAATATAGTTTTAGATCAGGTACAGCTAGGCCACCTTCATTTGATTTTTTTTTTCATTAATTCCCTTGAGATTCTAGACCTTTTGTTCTTCTATATAAATTTTATTGTTATTTTTTCTAGGTCATTAAAATACTTTCTTGGAAGTCTGATTGGTATAGCACTAAATTAATAGATTAGTTTAGGGAGTATTGTCATCTTTATTATATTCACACGGCCTATCCAAGAGCACTTAATATTTTTCCAATTATTTAAATCTGACTTTATTTGTGTGGAAAGTTTTTTGTAATTTGGCTCATATAATTCCTGACGTTCCTTTGGTAGATAAATTCCCAAATATTTTATGCTGTCGACAGTTACTTTGAATGGAATTTATCTTTGTATCTCTTGCTATTGTATTTTGTTGGTGATGTATAAAAATGCTGAGGATTTATCTTGATTTATTTTGTATCCTGCAACTTTGCTAAAGTTATGGATTATTTCTAATAGCTTTTTAGTAGAATCTCTGGGGTTCCCTAAGTATATCATCATATCATCTGCAAAGAGTAATAATTTGGTTTCCTCATTATCTACTCTAATTCCTTTAATCTCTTTCTTGACTCTTATTGCCAAGGCTAGTGTTTCTAATACAATATTGAATTATAATGGTGATAGTGGGCAACTTTGTTTCACTCCTGATCTTACTAGGAAAGATTTCAGTTTATCCTCATTACATATGATGCTTTTAAATATATGCTCCTGACTATTTTAAGGAAAAGTCCATTTATTCCTATGCTCTCAAGTGTTTTTATTAGGAATGGATGTTGAATTTTATCAAATGCTTTTTCCGCATCTATGGAGATGATCATATGTTTTTTGCTAATTTGGTGATTGATATAGCCAATTATAATTTTCCTAATATTAAACCAGCCCTGCATTCCTGGCATAAATCCTACTTGGCCATAGTGTATTATCCTGGGGATGATTTTCTGTAATCTTTTTGCTAATATTTATTTAAGATTTTAGCATCAATATTCATTAGGGAGATTGGTCTATAATTTTCTTTCTCTGTTTTCAACCTACCTGGTTTAGGTATCAGTACCATGTCTGTGTCATAAAAAGAGTTTGGTAGGACTCCTTCAATCCTTATTTTTTCAAATAGTTTATTTAGCATTAGAGTTAATTGTTCTTTAAATGTTTGATAGAATTCACATGTAAATCCATCTGGTCCTGGGTTTTTTTGTTTTTTTTTTTTTAGGGCACTGATTAATAGCTTGTTCTAGTTCTTTTTCTAAGATGGGATTGTTTAATCAACTGTGGGTCATTTCTTACAGAACAATAATATTCCATAACATTCATATACCATAACTATACAGCTATTCTCCAACTAATGGGCATTCACTCACTTTCCAGTTTCTAGACACTACAAAAAGGGCTGCCACAAACATTTTTGCACATGTGGGTCCCTTTCCCTCCTTTGGGATCTCTTTGGGATATGAGCCCAGTAGTAACACTGCTGGATCAAAGAGTATGCACAGTTTGATAACTTTTTGAGCATAGTTCCAAACTGCTCTCCAGAATGATTGGATCCGTTCACAGTTCCACCAACAATGTATCAGTGTGGCAGTTTTCCCAGATTCCCTCCAACATTTGTCATTATTTTTTCCTGTCATCTTAGCCAATCTGACAGGTGTGTAGTGGTATCACAGAGTTGTCTTGATTTGCATTGACCAAAAGTGATTTAGAGCACTTTTTCATGTGGCTACAAATAGTTTCAATTTCTTCATCTGAAAATTGTCTGTTCTTATCCTTTGACGATTTATCAATTGGAGAATGGCTTGATGTCTTATAAATTAGAGTCAATTCTCTATCTATTTTGGAAATGAGACCTTTATCAGAATCTTTGACTGTAAAAATGTTTTCCAAGTTTATTGCTTCTGCAAGGATCAGTGTTAAAAAATTATCCTTGCATATGTTTTGAAAATAAAAGCTTCAAAAAAAAGTGAACCACCAAAAAATAAAGAACCCCATCACTAAAACATATTATGGGAACAGGGAAGACTGGAGTTCATCTTCACAAAAGGACACTTTAGTAAAAGAAAAGAAAAGCTTCTGCCCCAAAGAGTAACATGAAATGGCTCCCTGCCCTAAGAGAATTTATAGAACTCAAAAACAAATTTAAAAATCAAATAAGAGACACTGAGGAAAAAGTAAAAAATATAAAAAAAATAAAAAAATAAAAAAATAAAAACAAGATTATGAAAAAAAAGTTAATCAAATAGAAACAAGGGTGTAGAGTCTCAAAAATGAAAATAATTCTTTGAAAATTAGAATTGGACAAGGAGAAGCCAGTGAACCTATGCGAGTCCAAGAAATAACAAAACAGATCATAAAGAATTAGAAAATAGAACAGAATGTGAAACATCTGATAAAAAACAACAGATCTGGAGAACTGATCAAAAAGAGAAAATGTAAGAATAATTGGACTGACACATTAATGCAGGAAATAATCCAAGAAGTGATAGAACATAAGGAGAATGTAGAAATAGAAAAAAATCCACTGATCACTACCTCAAAGAAATCATTTGCTGAAAAAGCACAGGAATATAATGCCAAATTTTGAAACCCCCAGATCAAAGACAAAAATTTTTGAGAAACAAACGAACAAACAAAAAACCAATTCAAGTACACTGGTGCTACAATTAGAATTTTACAAGACTTATTAGCAACCAAAATAAAAGATTGCAGGTCCTGGAATTATATTTATCAACAATCAGCCAAAAATATTACATCCAGAAAATTTATTTATAATCTTGAATGAGAAAAAAAGGATATTCAACAATCTTTCAGATTTTCAGGACTTTCTAACAACGAAACCTGAACTTAATAGAAAATTTAACATATAAGAGCTAATATCAAAAATCAATTTTAAGGACAAACTGTTTAAACATGAACAAATTGTTTGGTTTTCTTACATGGGAAATGTATACTTTATGTTTAAGTTTTATATCAACAATAGAGTAGTTCAAAAGAAAGATTGGCAGAGTTAAGGAAATAGTAATCATGTTTTATAAATGAGGTTCAGAAGCCTTAGAAGGGGAAGGAGGGCTCATAGTTCTGAAAACTTATTCACATCGGTAATAGAATCAATAGGCAACACTACATACATACCAGAAAGGGTACAGCACCCTCCAAAATCTATTAAAAAAAATAAGGGGGGAAGGGTGGGCAGTTTGAGAAGTAAAAGGGAAGGGAAGAAGACAAGGGAGGGATCCCTGGGTGGGGGGAGGTTAAGTAATAGCAAGGTAAATTATGAAGCAGAATTTGATCAAAGAGTCAGCAGGGATGGGAAAGATGTGTGTGCATGTAGGTACATATCTACATATGTAGACACAAATATCTCTTTTCTTAACTGTAGAATGCTTAGGGGTGGGGAAGAACAGGGAAAAAAGAAAAAAAAAGATCCTATTGCTCACAAAGTGTACATAGTACACTTTGGAGCAAAAGGGGATGGATGCACTGGAGAGAGCACAAGTGGAGAGGGCAGAGAAAGAGGAAGGGCAGAGAACATGAGAGAGGAAAAGAGATGGTGAAAAAATACCTTATGATTCAGGAAACTGAAACTCATGACAAAGTGTTTATTTTCACTAGTGAAAAGCTCACTGATAAGAAAAATTTTAAGTTTTTGATTGTGATATGGTAAACAATTATATTTTACATCTGTAAATTCTTCTGATATTTAAAGATGCTCTTAATTTTCCATTTTGAGATATTAGTAAGTAAATCTTGGGTTTTTTCATTTTCATATTATATTTTTTCCAATTATATGTAATTCTTTTTTTTATAAAGCTTTTTATTTTCAAAACATATGCACAGATAATTTGACAACATTTACCCTTGCATAGCCTTATGTTTCAGATTTTCTCTTCCTTCTCCCGCACCCCCTCCCTTAGATGGCAAGCAATTCAATATAATTTACATGTAATTCTTAACATTCTTTTTTTTTAGTTCTAAATTCTTTCTCTCTTTCCCTTCCCACCTTCTTCATGAAAAGGCAAGCAATTTGATAGAGGTAATACATGTGTAGTTATGCAAAACATATTTCCATATCAGCCATATTGCAAAACACAGACAAAAAAAAATTTAAATGATGCTTTGATAGCATTCAGACTCTTTCTCTGGAGTGGATAGAATCATCCATAAGCCCTTTCAGAATTGTCTTGGATCATTGCATAGGTAAGATCAGAATAGCTATTCACAATTGATCATCACACAATATTGCTGTGACTGTGTACAATGTTCTCCTGATTCTGTTCACTTCATTTTGTATTAGTTCATGTAAGTCTTTACAGGTTTTTTCTGAAAGCATCCTGCTTACCACATCTTATAGTAAAATTGCACAAATATTGTTGTCTTCCATCACAATCATAAAGCACAATTTGTTCAGCCATTCCCCAGTTGATTCCTCAATTTCCAATTCTTTGCCAACAGAAAAAGAGCTGTGGGGCAATTAGATGGCACACTGGATAAAGTATTAGCTGTGGAATCAGGAAGACTTGAATTCAAATACTGCTTCAGACACAACACTTACTGTGGGCAAGTTACTTAACCCCAGTTGCCTCACACAAAAAAGGAAAGAAGCAAAGAAAGAGAGAAAGAAAGAAAAAAGAAGAAAAAAAGAAAGCTGCTATAAATACTTTCATACATATAGGTGCTTTTCCTTTTTAAAATTTTATCCCTTTGGGATACAGATCTAACTGTGCTATTGTTGGGTCAAATGATTGACCAAGTTCTTTGAGCATAGTTCCAAATTGCTCTCTGGAATTGTAAGATCAGTTCACAATTATATCAACAGTACATTACCACATCCACTCAAATATGACATTTTCCTTTTCTTTTGTCATATTAGCCAACTGGATTTACCATAACGTCTACCACAACCTCCAAGTTGGTTTAATTTACATTTCTCTAAGCAGTAGTAATTTAGAACATTTTATATGACTATAAATAAACTTGATTTCTGTGGTGTTCTTCTTCTTTAATATAATGGTTCTCTGTGGGAGCAGGTTTCTTAGGGAGGTTTTCTGGAGGCAGCCTTAGTTTCTGTTAAAAGTAATAATCACTCCAAAATATAGCCAGCTGATAAAATGCAAATGTTTATTTTCTCCTTCCAAAATAGCTCGGTTAGTTTTTCTTAAGAGGCCTGTTTTTCTGCTTGGTTCCAACAGCTCTTGCAGTTGTCCTTTACCTCTGTTTTCTTCAGCCTCCAGCCAGCACCAAGGTGAAAGTTGGAATGAATCTGACTCCACCTCCAAGAGTGGGCTTATGGGCTTCCTCCCAGAGTATGCCTCTCCGACTCCTGGAAATGTTTCGAAGTGACTCTGACTGGCTCACTGAAGCTCTAGTTATGTTGGGTGTAAAAGGTTGACTCCTCCTCTGAGGGAGGGATTAAGGTAGGTGTGAATCCACAAAGTTACACACTTAACTTTCTGAATCTCCCACACTTGTGAACTCCAATGAGTACTTAAATACTTCTTGCTTATATGAGCTCTCTAAAGGTGTGAACATAAGCATTGTATCAATTCCATTGAGTTAATACTAGGATTCTAACATCTCCCTTGAGTTATCACCTTGTTTCAAGTTGAATTAACACTACCTTCTTCTAAAAAATTGCCTCTTCATATCCTTTGACCATTAATCAATTGGGGAACAACTTGTGTTCTTATAAATCGATTCAGTTCTCTTTATATATTTGAAAAATAAGGACTTTATTAGAGAAACTTGCTGTATATCTTTCCCCACTTTTCTGTTTTCCTTTTAATCTTGGCAGCATTAGTTTTGTTTGTGTGAAACCTTTTTTAATTTAATGTAATTAGAATCATCCATTTTCCACCCTATAATGCTCTCTTTGAGTGCTAGATGATGCACTGGATAGTATCAGGTCTAGCGACAGGAAGACATCTCCCTGAGTTCAAAATGAAGATATTTAAAATACAGTTCCATGGAGTGATCTTTTTAGTTGTCAGGGATTCAATTATCAGCTCTCGAAGAAGAGTTTTAAATTTACTTATCCAATCTAACCTCTCTGCTGACATCTAGTGTCCTATCTTCAAATGTCTATTAAACATTTCAAACTGGATAGCCATCTTAAATTTAACATGTTCAATACCAAATTTATTATCTTTTCACCCCTCCCCCAAATCCTTTTCTCTTCCTAATTTTCCATTAAGTGTATTACCATTATCACTGCATTAAAGAATATATGCAGGGGAATGAGGGGTAAGAAGACTGGTAAGAGGAAGCCAAATTATGAGGACTTCACAAGTCAAAGAGAGAAATTTATATTTGATCTTGAAGGTAATAGGGAGGAACTGTAACTGATTAAGTAGGAAGATTACAAGATCAGATGCACTTTAGAAAGATCACTTTGTTAGCTGAGTGGAAGATGGACTAAAGTGGGCAGAGACTTATGGCAGAGAAGCCAATTAGCAGATTATCACAATTCCAGGCATGAAGTGGTAAGGGTTTATGCCAAAATGGCCCAGCACCAAAAGAGAGAAAAGAGAATCTTCAAGGGACATGATCAAGGTAATATCAATAGGTCTCAGAAATAAATTAGATATTTGGGCGGGGGGAGAAAGAGAGATAGTGAGGACTCTAGGATGACAGCCAGGTTGAGAATTTGATTGACTGGGGGGATAATGATGCCCTAGACAATGGAACAGTTTGAAAGGAGGAAGAGTTTAGGGGGAAAGATAATTATTTCAACTTTGTATATATTGAGGTTAGAGTGTTCACTGGAGGAGCAGAGCTAAGATGATGGAGAAAAGGCAGGGATTTGCCTGAGCTCTCCCAAATACTCCTCTAAAAAAAGTTTAACTAATACCCCAAAACAAATTCTGGAGTGAGGGTAACAACTGGTCAGACAGAGATTATAGGGATTCATTTGCTAGCACAGGGTACAGGATTCTGTTGCATGACCTATACAATAATCCACAGTTCAGTCTTGGGTCTCACTCCCAGAGTGAAGAGGAGTACTAGCACACCAAAGCTTGTGGCAGCAAAGGAGCAGGACCCTGTCCGTGGTTCTAGGGCAGAAAAGAGTACTTGCAATTACTCATAGACTATAGCACAGGTCAGGAGATTAGTAGATACATCTCTCCTTACCTCAAACCACCCTGAAAGAACTGAAAGCTTACAGAACTAGTTCTGAAGTTGCTCTGAAAACAGTTGCACAAAAACCTGAAACTTAGGAGAGTGTCCCCTCCTTGGGAGCAGAGCCCAACTTCAATATAAAGTTAAAAGTCAATGAATTGATTAGAAAATGAGCAAACAACAACCAAGAAAAAGATCCTGACCATAGGAGGTTACTATGGGGAAAGAGAAGATCAAAGCACAAACCCAGAAGAAGACAATAAAATCAAAATTGCTCCATCCAAAGCTGTAATGGGCTGAAGCTCAAGTTGATGCACTGAAGTCCCAAGCACGTGAAGCTAAACAGCAATTGTACCATACTCTATTAATATATATGCTTGGAGAAAGAATGGCCCCGCCCATTCTCTTTGCAAGTTTTGATGTGTTGTATAGGAAATGATGTAGAGATGATTTGGTAGGTGGAATAAGAAAGGCAGAGGCACTGCTGGCCAGATTGGTGTTGCGACTGCTCTCACTTCGTGTCGCCATTCCCCTTCACCTCCACAAAGAATAAAGATCAAGGATTTTCCCTTATTCTGACTCCAACTGATTTTAATATAATCTGGGTGCTAAACATGGTCATCACATGTGGCGCCCAATGTGGGGCCCAAGGACCCTACTTTCACTGAAGAAGTCTCCGGTGACCAGAAAATTAGCTGAGTATTTTAATAGACAGACAGGGAACTTACTTTGTTAAGGGCTAAACTAGTAACCTTTTCTGGCTGAAATAAGACAGATGTTAGGAAAAGATTCTCCTCCATCCTCACCCCCACCCTAACCCCCACCCCTGCCCCAAAGTGGCACTATAGAAAGCCTGCTTAAGTTGATAGAAGGACAATGGCTACTTATAACTTGGGAACAGACAGCTAGACTTCTGGGTACATTAAAACGCAGCTCCCCTTGGTTCTTAGACGAAGAGAAAATCTCTCCAGATAATTGGACATTAATAGGGCAACAGCTCTGTGTATACTACAATGAGAGAAGTCCTTGTTCAATTTTCATCAAGGCATTCTATGTATACAATATAATACAGTTGGCCTTAAAGAATCCTACAAGTTATAGAAAAAAGAATAGTTCTAAGAATAGCCAGATTAGGAATGCTGAGGAAAAAGAGGAAGACAATGAACAGATTAATGAGACCATATCCCCACAGGGCATGGAGATTTAAGTGAGGCTCAAGGGTGTAGTGACTTTCCATCCCATGAGGCAGCTTCAATCCTGCCTAAGGAGCAGATAATTGACTATTCTCCATCAACTCCACCCTCTGGGATGGAGGGAGGAGGGGTAGTGGGGGAAGGCAGTGATAGCACCAGCACCCCCCCCCCCAGCATCCAGCCATTCCTATGAGTAGATTGCAAAAGGCACTACTAAAAGCCGCAGAAGAAGGGAAAGATGTAAATGAGTTACAACCACATATTTTTCCTGTGATTCAACAGTTTAACTCTTCAGGTCAAGAAAGTAGAAAATTAACTCCTTTTGATATAGAAATCCTCAAAGACCTGAAAAAAGCTTGCACTCTTTATGGGGCTACATCAGCTTATGTTAAGATGTTATTACAGAATTTGGCTTTTGAAATCTTAACCCCTAATGACTGGAAATATATAGCAAGGGTATGCTTAGAACCTGGACAAAACTTGTTGTGGTTTTCTGAATATAGTGAATTCTGTAGGATACAAGTCCAACAAAATAGTCAAAGTGGAGTTCATGCTGCAATCACCTGTGACCTACTAACAGGTGTAGGTTCCTATGCAGACATCACAGTACAGATTAATTACTCCATAGCAGCATATAAGCAAATTGCTGCTAATGCTATCAAAGCGTGGGCTTCTCTCCCCAATAAAAATGACAAGAGTGAGGCCTTCACAAAAATAACACAAGGGCCAAATGAACCCTTTGCTGACTTTGTGGGACGTTTGTAGACAGCTAACACAAGAACAAATGGAGAAAATGCAATAACAGATATTTTGATAAGGCAACTTGCTAAGGAAAATGCTAATGAGGTTTGCAGAAGAATTATACTAGGACTGCACAAGGATGCTCCTTTAGAGGAGCTCATAAGAGGAGCTCACAGTGGGCACAGATGCCTTTTATAGCCAGGCTATGATGCAGACTTCCCAAAATCCAAACATGAGAAGATAGAGTCCCTCCTGGCAAGGGACTTCCAGAGAGACTCATAGATGCTTTCAGTGTGAAAAAGTAGGGCATCTGAAAGCTCAATGTTGGTATAGAGATAGAATGGGAAAACAGGGTGGGAGAACAAGACCCAATAGCCAATGTCCAAAATGCAACAGAGGCTTCCATTGGGCCTCAGAATGTAGACAGATTCAGAGAAACGGGATGAGGGGCCCAGCCACAGGGCCCAAGACAAAAAAAAAATAAAAAACTTGTGGCATGATGGCAGCTGATGCTACACCCAGAGAGTGCCTAGATGTCCAGTACCCAGACATGACCAATCAGCCAGAAAGCCATATGATGGGAGAAGGGGATTACATAGTCAACCAGCCAGGAAGCAACCTGATGGCAGAAAGGAATTACAATTGGGGAGAATAGAGCTATACACAGCTGGGACAACTGAGATACCCCCTGGAGAGGTGAAATCTGTTCCTCTCCAGCCTATGGATCCCTTACCTCCAGGCACAGTAGGCTTGACCATTTCACCTCCTTTTTATGCATACAAAACAGTGTCCATCCACACACTGATGTGGGAAACTGGGGAATGTGTAGATAATATCCCAGTTACTAACACAGGTAGACAATCAGTGATTTATCAACCTGAAGAAGTAGTAGCATCAAGTTTACTAATACAGACTCCTAAGAAGCAATCTAGCGATAGTTGCCCAGATTCTGACTCCAAGCAAAAAAATCCAGGAATATACTAGAAAGCAGCTAGAACAGCTGACCGACCTATGCTCACGATCTATATAAATGGCCTACCATTGGAAGGATTGGTAGATACAGGTGCAGATCGTACAGTTATTAGAGGTGCCAGTTGGCCCAGTCACTGGCCAAAGATTAAAGCAGACACCTATATGTCTGGAGTAGGAGGATCAATAGCAGCTGAAGTTAGTGCTGCCCCTATGAGATGGACTTTTGAAGGTGAAACAGGAGTTTTTACTCCTTTTATAGTTGAAAGAAATCCCCATCAATCTGTGGGGAAGAGACATTTTGCAACAATTAGGGTTAAAAATGAGTACTTCGGTTTTTTAGGTAGGGCTGCTGTCGAAGGCCTGCCAGCACTCTCACCGGTTCCTATTCAGTGGAAAACTGATACACCAGTGTGGGTAGAACAGTGGCCCTTAGGTAACGATAAAATTCAGGCCTTATTAGATATAGTACAGGAGCAGCTTGAACAAGGGCATTTACAACCTTCTCTAAGTCCTTGGAACTCCCCAGTGTTCGTTGTAAAAAAGAAATCTGGAAAATGGAGGATGCTCACTGATTTAAGAAAAGTGAATGAACAGATGGGAACTATGGGAACTCTTCAGCCTGGCTTTCCATCTCCTACTCAATTGCCTGGAGAATGGCCTCTTTGGGTTATAGACATTTAGGATTGTTTCTGTTCTAAGCCTCTGGATAAGGAGGACACAAAAAGATTTGCCTTTTCAGTGCCCAGCGTTAACTTAGCTGAGCCTTATAAAAGATATGGACAGTTTTGCCACAGGGAATGAAAAACAGCCCCACTATGTGTCAAATGTATGTTGCTGCTGCTCTTGCTCCAGTAAGAAAAGCATTTCCAAAAGTTATGCTATTACATTACGTGGATGATATATTGGGATGTGCACCTGAGGAGCGAATGTTAGAGGCATGTCTACAAAAGACCAAAGAAACACTATGGAATTATAAATTGTACATAGCTCCAGAAAAAATTCAAAGACATGCTCCTTTTCAATATTTAGGATATGAAGTATATCCTAAGGTGCTTACAGTACAAAAACTGTCCTTAAGAACAGAAGCTAAACACCTTAAATGATTTTCAGAAATTAATAGGAGATATCCAATGGATGCGACCAGTGTTAGGCTTGACTACCTATCAATTGCAACCATTATATGACATTTTAAGGGGAGACAGTGCTTTAAATTCACCACGCCAGCTCACAAAAGAAGCTTGAGAGGCTTTGAGAAAAGTTGAACTGGTTTATCCAATGTGGTTGAGTCACTCAAAAACCCTTGGAAATATCAGTCTTTGCTACACAAGAGGCACCCACAGCAGTCCTTCATCAAGGAGACAGTGTGATAGAGTGGGTGAACCTCCCGGCACAACCAGAACAAAACCTTACTCCTTACCCAGTGCTTGTGGCTAGAATTTTATTAAAGGCCATTAAGCGAGCAGTACAATTATCTGGGACAAGACCTGATAAGATATATACCTTTTACACCAATACACAAATTAATGTGTGCTGTGAGACCATCCCAGAGTGGCAAATTTTATTAGCCATGGCTCCAAATTTTACACATGGGTCTCCATTAAAGATAACCAGACTATTACATAATTGGCGATGGATTCTTGAAGAAAAAGTTTCTAAAGTTCCTCTTAAAGGACCAACTATCTTTACAGATGCATCCAAACACAATATTTGTGCTGTATACTCTCATGACTTAACTATAAAGAGAGCAGTCAGAACTCCTTTTCAGTCTACTCAGCAGAACGAATTATATGCAATTATGCTAGCTCTCACTTACTACCCAGGAGACATAAATATAATATCTGATTCGGTCTATTCAGTAGGTGTGGTACAAAGAATTGCCACAGCCCAAATAAAATGTGCAGCTTCTAATATATATCAGCTCTTTAAGGAACTTCAAGAGCAAGTGAGAAAGCATCCAGGAAAGATTTATATCTTGCATGTCCACTCACATAGTGGACTTCCAGGTCCAATTTTTGATGGGAATTCAAAGGCAGATAGCCTTTTAATTATGTTAGCCAGTACGCCTTTATTTCAGGAGGCCCAGGAATCCCATTCTAAATACCATCAGGCTGCTCGAGCTTTGCGTTTACAATTTGGGATAACAAAAGAGGAAGCTAGGAGCATAGTAAAAAGCTATACAGCTTGCCTTCCTTTTCACCCTCCTATGCTCCCTCCAGGGAAGAACCCTCATGGTTTGAGACCCAATGAAAGCTGACAAATGGCTGTGACCCATTATAAATGTTTCGGTCATCTGTCTTTTATCCATGTTGTGGTAGACACCTTTTCAGGATTCACTTTTGCAATACCAGCAGCAAAAGAGACAGCCCAAGTGGTCACTGAATTCCTCATTCAAGCATTTGCCATTATGGGTGTGCCACAAGCCATAAAAACAGATAATGGACCGGCATATACCTCCAAACATTTTGCACACTTTTGTGCACAGTATAAGATTTTACACACTACTGGCATACCCTTTAATCCTCAAGGTAAGGCAATTGTAGAAAGAAGAAACAGGGACATTAAGACGCTGCTCCAAAAACAAAAGAAAGGGGGAGCCACGGGTTACCCTGGAGAACTTCTAAATTTAGTTCTCTATACCATTAATTTTTTAATCTTTGATAAAGATGCACTGGCTCCAGCAGACAGGTTTTATAACCTATCAGAAGAGCAGTGTAACACCTTCAATGCTTCAATAATCTTGTGGCTAACAACTTCTGTTTGAAAAATATCTCACTGTGGGAACTGAGTGTGGACCACAACACAGCATTTTCACTTTCTGTTGTTTGCTTGCATTTTGTTTTCTTTCTTGTTTTTTTTTCCTTCTTGATCCAATTTTTCTTGTGCAGCAAGATAATTGTATAAATATGTGTGTATATATATATTGTATTTGATATATATTTTAATATATTTAATATATATTGGATTTCCTGCCATCTAGGGGAGGGGGTGGGGGGGAAGGAGAAGAAAATTTGGAACACAAGGTTTTGCAAGGGTCAATGTTAAAAAAAAAATTACCCATGCATATGTTTTGTAAATAAAAAGCTTTAATAAAAAAAAAAATCTGACCTCAGACACTTATTATGAGCTTATACTCAACTTTGCAATATATTTTATTTTGGATAGATTTTGAGTTCTCTTTATAACTCTAGACTACTAGATCGTATATTCCTTTATGGCTTTTTTCCTCGATCTTTTAAAAATTTGTTGTTTGACAATAAAATGCTGAAATTCAAATATGAATTGAGCTAGAGTTTTAAGGTTGTTTTGTTTTTCTTTTCCCACTAATTTGAAATTAATTCATAAATAAGGTGGAGGGTTAGGGCTAGAGAAGCCACAAATGGGATCCCAGGATCAAATGAATTCACAAGTGAATTCTGTTGAACATTTAAAGAATAAAGCAATAATCAAAGAAGAAGTCCTACCGAAATCCCTATATGTCTCAAATATGGTGCTGATATCTAAACCAGAAAGAACAAAAACAGAAAAAGAAACTATATGTCAATTTTCCTAATGAATATTGATGCAAAAAAATAAATAAAATAATAGCAACACTGCAGCAAAATCAAACAAAGATAAGGTAGAATGCTGAGCTGGTTCAATATTAAAGAAACAAGCAGCATAATTGATCATATCAATAATAAAAACAAAAAAAAATCCTCTGATTACCTCAATTGACACAGAAACAGCTTTTGACAAAATACTCTACACCATTCCTCTTAAAAACGCTAGAGAGCAGCATCAGCCCTGAAGTCAGAAAGACCTGAGTTCAAATTTGATCTCAAACACTTAACACTTCCTAGCTGTGTGACTCTTGGCAAATCTTAACCCCAATTGCCTCAGCAAAAAAGAAAAAAAAAAATCAGAGCACAGGAATAAATGGAGTTTTCATTTTTTTTTTTTTACTTTTAAAAATTTCAGAATAGAAAAACAAACAAAATAATAGAAAAAAAACAAAAAAATTTCCATGAGCATAACATAACTCAGGACTCAAAATATGAAACAATAAATTTCCATTTCAAGTAAGCCTATATAATAAATATTGCACACTGTGTTCAGAGCTGTCCATCTTTGCTTCCTTGTAACTTGTTCTCTACTTGCATGTTTAATTTTATTCTTTTTTTCCCCTTTCTTCCCCCCACCTCCCTAAAGAAGGATACAATTAAGTGTGGAGATGCACACACAGAGATATCTATAATTATACACATATACATTCACATGCATCTGTGTAAGGTTGTACTATGCTTGTTTGTCCTCTGTTTTTCTGAAGGTGGATAAGTCCAAGTCTTTCCTGATTTGTCTAAATCCACCAACTCGCCATTTCCCACATCACAGAAACATCCCCACCTTATATGAACTACTTATTTTAAATAATCTAAAACAATATTGATTAGTATGGCCGGCATATAATGTAGTTTCCCTATTTCTCTTTTTTGATAAAATGTATTTTAGCTTTAACTTTGAGATCAGTAATTACTAGCCCTGCTTTTGTTTTCTAATAAGTTCAACTTCTGATCATTATTAGTATGTGTATATCTCTTTATTTCCTATCCCTACTGACTCCTCTTACCTTGTTATTATTTAACCTCCCTCCCTGCCCCAGTGTCTCTCCCTTATCCTTTCTCCCCACCCTTTCCCCCCTTTATCCTATTCCTATTAATCTACACATCTCATCCCATTCCCTATAATTTACACACCTTTTATTATCCCTCCTTAGCCTATTCCTTCATTCCCCACTTTCTTATTTCTTAATAAATTTATAAGACTTTATATATATATATATTATATATATATATATATATATATACATATATATATATATATATATATATTATATATATATATATATATATATATATTATATATATAGTGTGTGTGTGTGTGTGTGTGTGTGTATTCTTCCATCTTTTGTCCATTCCTGATGAGAGTAGGATTCCAGAACTACCATCCCTTCTTCTCCATCTAATTCCTTCTGTTAATTCTTGTACTTGCACCTCAATCCTATAACATAATTACTCTTTTTTATCTTTTCCTACATAGTTTTGCTTCTTAGAATTATATCATACTCAACTCTACCCCAATCTTTCTTTCAAACCCATTTGCTACAATATTAGACATATGCTTTACATTTCCATGTATAAAATAGTTTGTCCTTATTGAGTTCTTTAAAATTAGTTTTTGATGGTTATCTTATATTTGTCTTGGATCTTATATGTTAAATTTTCTATTAAGTTCGGGTATTTTTGCAACAGAATCCTGAAATGCTAGCAATTAACTGAATGTCTATTTTTTTTCACTCAGGATTGTGCTTTAGCTTTGCTGGGTATGATATTTTTGTCCACAGATCTTTTCCTTTTGCTCTTTGATACATATTGCTCCAAGACCTGCAATCTATTAATGGAACTGCTGCTAGGTGTTGTGTGATTCTAATTGTAACTCCATTGTATTTGAATTGTTTTTTTTTTTCTTATTGTTCATAAAATTTTCTTTCCAATCTTGGGGATTTCAGAATTTGACAATGATGTTCCTGTAGGTTTTCCTCCTAGGATCTCTGTCAGGTGGTGATTGGTGATTTTTTTTTCTATTTCTACTCTTTCCTCTTGTTCTAACACTTTAGGACAATTTTCTTTAGTTATTTCTTGTATTATTTTTTCAAGATTTTTTTTATTGTAGATTTTAGGTAGTTCAATTACTTTTATGTTTTTTTCTTCTTGATCTGTTCTCCAGATCTGTTTTTTGCTGAGGCAATTGAGGTTAAGTGACTTTTCCAGGATCACACAGCCAGGAATTGTTAAGTGTTTGAGGCCAGATTTGAACTCAGGTCCTCCTGACTTCAGGGCTGCTACTCTACCCACTACACCAACTAGCTGCCCCTCTATTGTTTTTTCTTGTGAAATGCCTCAGTTTCCCTTCTATTTTTTCATTCTTTGTGGTGATTTTTTTTCTTTAAAATAATAATTTATGATGGTTCTCTCTGGGAGAGAAAGCAGGTTTCTTGGGGAGGTTTTCTGGAGGCAGCCTTAGTTGCAGTTGAAAGTAATAATCACCTCAAAATGCAGCCAGCTGGTAAAAATGCAAACATTTATTTTCTCCTTCCAAAATAGCCCAGTTAGTTGAGGTCTATCTCTCTGCTTGTTTCTAAGAGCTCTTGCAGCTTTGTCCTTTGCTTCTGCCTTTTCTTCAGCCTCCAGAGCCAGCACCAAGTTAAATCTGTCTTGCCTCTGAGAGAGGGCTTCTGACTCTCAATCTCCCAGAGTGCTCCTCTCCAACCCCAGTCAATGTTCCGAAGTAAAATTCCTCACTCGGAGAGGGCTTCTGGCTGAAGTCACTTGACGCTCCCCTCTCAATCTAAATTCAGCTCCACTCTCGACTCGTAGCTTCTTCACTCTGAAAAACTTTCCTGACTGGCCCATTGAAGCTCTATTTATGCTCCTTCAAGAGAGAGGGATTGTGGGATGTGAGAGAGAGGGATTATGGGTTTCTTCCCAGAGTGCTCTCTGGCCCTAAGAGCTTCAAGGGAGGTGTGAATTCACAAAGTTACAAAGTTTACTTAGTGAATCTCACATACTTGTGAACTCCAGTGAGTAAAGGTGTAAACACAAGCATTGTAGCAATTAGTTCTACTTAGTACCTTGTTTCTTCTGGCCCATAATATCTCCTTGTAAGATCAGATCAATCATACTAAATTAGATAATTATTGTTTCTATCAACTCTAATGCCTTAACAGTTTGTAAAAATTCCAACAATTCTTTATTTTTTTTTATTATTTCTTAGTCTCTTATAAACATAAAGGGTGATCCAATAAGCAAATTAAGAAAGCAATGAATAGTTTGTCATCTATGGAGAAGGGAAGAATTTATGAGTAAACAAGATAGCATTTCAATAGGTAAAATAGATAATTTTGATTACATTAATAAGTTTTTGCACAAACAAAACAAATTCAGCCAAGATTAGAAAGAAAACAGAAAACTGAAGGGGGAAAGGTTTATAGCAAATTTCTCTGATAAAGCCTCAATTTTTTAATATATAAAGAATGGAATCAAATCTATAAAACACAAGTCATTCTATTAATAAATAGTCAAAGAATATGAAAAGACAGTTTTCAGATGAAGAAATTAAAACTAGATGTCATTTGTGAAAAAATGCTCTAAATTAATATTAGAGTAATGCAAATTAAAACAACTCTGAGGTAACATCTAAAATGAAATTAACTAATATGATAGAAAAGGAAATTAGTTATCAAACTGTGCATACCCTTTGATCCAGCAGTGTTTCTACTGGGCTTTTATCCCAAAGAGATCTTAAAGAAGGGAAAGAGACCCATATGTGCAAAAATGTTTGTGGAAGCCCTTTTTGTAGTGGCTAGAAACTGGAAATTGAATGGATGCCCATTAATTGGAGAATGGCTGAAGAAGTTATGTTATATGAATGATCTGGAATATTAATGTTCTGTAAGAAATGACCAACAGGATGATTTCAGAGACACCTGTAGAGACTTACATGAACTGATGCTGAGTGAAATGAGCAGGATCTGGAGATCATTGTACACGGCAACAAGAAGACTGTACAATGATCAATTCTGATGGACATGGCTCTCTTCAACAATGAGATGATACAAACCAGCTCCAATTGTTCAGTGATGGAGAGAGCCATCTACACCCAGAGAAAGGCCTGTGGGAACTGAGTGTGGACCACAACATAGCATTCTCATGCTTTCTGTTACTGTTTGCTTACATTCTGTTTTGCTTCTCATGTTTTTTTCTAGATCCAATTTTTCTTGTGCGGCAAAATAACTGTGTGTGTGTGTGTGTATATATATATATATATGTATATATACATACTTATATTGGATTTAACATATATTTTAACATATTTAACATGTATTGAAGTACCTGCCATCTAGGTGGGGGGGGGGGGTTAAGGAGGGAAAATTTTGGAACATAAAGTTTTACAAGGGTCAATGTTGAGAAATTACCCATGTATATGTTTTGTAAATAAAAAGCTTTAATAAAAAAATAAATAGGGAAAAAAGAAAAGGAAATAATACATTGAAGAAGATGTAGTAAAATTGGAACATTATTCAACCAATCTGGAGGGCAATTTGAAAGTATACCCAAAGGACTATAAAATTGTGCATACCCTTTAACTCAGTAATATCACAACTAGCTCTATATCTCAATGAGATCATTTTTACAAGGAGGAAGAGACCTATTTGTGCAAAAATATTTATAGTTGCTCCTTTTGTGATGGCAGAGAATTGGGAATTGAGGAGACGCCATCAATGGAGGAATGGCTGAACAAATTATAGTATATAATTACAATGGAATATAATTGTGCTATAAGAAATGATGAGCAGAAGACTTTCATGAATTGATGGAAAAAGTGAGAAGAACCTGAAAAAGACTTTACATAGTAACAGAAATACTGTACAGTGATTAATTGTGAATGATTTAGCTATTCTCAGCAAGACAATGGTTCTTACAAGACAATTTTGAAATTATAAGACAAATTCCAAAAACAATTCAAAAAATGTTTTATCTGTCTCCAGAGAAGGAAGTGATGGAGTCTGAATACAGAAACCATATTTAGTGGGGAGGATATTGAACTCAGGGCTTCGTGGCTTTTATGCTAGCTCCCTATCCCATGTTATAACATGTAGCCTCTAAACATGCATTATCAACATCACGAATAAGCACATATCCTAGCTAAAGAGAATAGTGATCGATAATCCCGAACTTTCTTCAACACTCTCAAATTGAACAAACTTAAATAGTCAAGGTCATATAACTCTAAGGAAACAAACCTCATCAATAGGTAAACTAAGTCAGGTTACAAATTAAACTATATATACAGGGTTCACAAATAGGCTGATAGAGGAATTTACATGTTGCCAAAGAGTCAGGGACAGTTGATATTTTTCATCTGGCATCTTGTTTAAGGAATATATATGATATATGATTTCAGAGAGACCTCTAAAAAAAAGAAAGAAAATGTAAAAACATAATGTCTTTCATACTTACATCCTATTGTAGCAATTCAGAGACATGAGTGTTGAAGCAATAAGATTCCTCAAAAAAAAGGTTACAATTTACCAGCTCTGATTATAGAAGGTTTCTATGAAAGAAAAAAGGAGTGACATTGTTAGAATTAAATCAACTCTATACCATTAAGGGCACAGAGCAAGGTGACACGAAGATAACAAGATAAAATTTCTTGGCTCTGTTTTTTTTTTTTTTGTAGCTTGTTATTTACAAAACATATGCATGGTTCTTTTTCTTTTTTTTTTTTAATAATAACTTTTTATTGACAGAACCCATGCCAGGGTAATTTTTTACAACATTATCCCTTGCACTCACTTCTGTTCCTATTTTTCCCCTCTCTCCCTCCACCCCTTTCCCTAGATGGCAAGCAGTCCTATATATGTTAAATGTCGCGGTATATCCTAGATACAGTATATGTGTGCAGAACCGAACAGTTTTCTTGTTGTACAGGGAGAACTGGATTCAGAAGGTAGAAATAACCCAAGAAAAAAACAGAAATGCAAGCAGTTTATATTGATTTCCCAGTATTCTTTCTTTGGGTGTAGCTGCTTCTGTCCATCATTTATCAATTGAAACTGAATTAGATCTTCTCTTTGTTGAAGATATCCATGTCCATCAGAATACATCCTCATACAGTATTGTTGTTGAAGTATATAATGATCTCCCGGTTCTACTCATTTCACTTAGCTTCAGTTCATGTAAATCTCTCCAAGCCTCTCTGTATTCATCCTGTTGGTCATTTCTTACACAACAATAATATTCCATAACATTCATACACCACAATTTAGCCAACCATTCTCCAATTGATGGGCATCCATTCATTTTCCAGTTTCTGGCCACTACAAACAGGGCTGCCACAAACGAATTAGCACATACATGTCCCTTTCCCTTCTTTAGTATCTCTTTGGGGTGTAAGCCCAGTAGTAACACTGCTGGATCAAAGGGTATGCACAGTTTGATAACTTTTGAGGCATACTTCCAGATTGCTCCCCAGAATGGTTGGATCCGTTCACAACTCCACCAACAATGCATCAGTGTCCCAATTTCCCCGCATCCCCTCCAACATTCATCATTATTTTTTCCTGTCATCTTAGCCAATCTGACAGGTGTGTAGTGGTATCTCAGAGTTGTCTTAATTTGCATTTCTCTGATTAATAATGATTTGGAACACTCTTTCATATGAGTGGTAATAGTTTCAATTTCATCATCTGAAAATTGTCTGTTCATATCCTTTGACCATTTATCAATTGGAGATTGGCTTGATTTCTTATAAATTAGAGTCATTCTCTATATATTTTGGAAATGAGGCCTTTATCAGAACCTTTAACTGTGAAGATGTTTTCCCAGTTTGTTGCTTCCCTTCTAATCTTGTTTGCATTAGTTTTGTTTGTACAAAGGCTTTTTAATTTGATGTAATCAAAATTTTCTATTTTGTGATCAGTAATGGTCTCTAGTTCATCTTTGGTCACAAATTTCTTCCTCCTCCACAAGTCTGACAGATAAACTATCCTATGTTCCTCTAATTTATTTATAATCTCATTCTTTATGCCTAAATCATGGACCCATTTTGATCTTATCTTGGTATACAGTGTTAAGTGAGGGTCCATGCCTAATTTCTGAAATACTAATTTCCAGTTTCCCCAGCAGTTTTTATCAAATAATGAATTCTTATCCCAAAAGTTTGGATCTTTGGGTTTGTCAAACACTAGATTGCTATAGTTGACTATTCTGTCTTGTGAACCCAACCTTTTCCACTGATCAACTCATCTATTTCTTAGCCAATACCAAATGGTTTTGGTGACTGCTGCTTAATAATATAGTTTTAGATCAGGTACAGCTAGGCCATCTTCATTTGATTTTTTTTTTCATTAATTCCCTTGAGATTCTTGACCTTTTATTTTTCCATATCAATTTTGTTGTTATTTTTTCTAGATCATTAAAATATTTTCTTGGAAGTCTGGTATAGCACTAAATAAATAGATTAGTTTCGGGAATAGTGTCATCTTTATTATATTCTCGCGGTCTATCCAAGAGCACTTAATATTTTTCCAATTATTTAAGTCTGACTTTATTTGTGTGGAAACTTTTTTGTAATTTTGTTCATATAATTCCTGATGTTCCTTTGGTAGATAGATTCCCAGATATTTTATTCTGTCAACAGTTATTCTGAATGGAATTTCTCTTTGTATCTCTTGCTGTTGGATTTTGTTGGTGATGTATAAAAATTCTGAGGATTTACGGAGATTTATTATTTTATATCCTGCAGCTTTGCTGAAATTATGAATTATATCTAATAGCTTTTTAGTAGAATCTCTGGGGTTCTCTAGGTATACCATCATATCATCTGCAAAGAGTGATAGTTTGGTTTCCTCATTGCCTACTCTAATTCCTTTAACATCTTTCTCGACTCTTATTGCTGAGGCTAGTGTTTCTAATACAATATTGAATAATAATGGTGATAGTGGGCAACCTTGCTTCACTCCAGATCTTACTGGGAAAGGTTCCAGTTTTTCCCCATTGCATATGATACTTATTGATGGTTTTAAATATATGCTCCTGACTATTTTAAGGAAAAGTCCATTTATTCCAATCCTCTCAAGTGTTTTTATTAGGAATGGATGTTGGATTTTATCAAATGTTTTTTCTGCATCTATTGAGATGATCATATGGTTTTTGTTTGGTTGGTTTTTGATATAGTCAATTATGCTAATAGTTTTCCTAATATTGAACCAGCCCCACATTCCTGGTATAAATCCTACTTGGTCATAGTGTATAATCCTGGGGATGATATTCTGTAATCTTTTTGCAAATATTTTATTTAAGATTTTAGCATCAATATTCATTAGGGAGATTGGTCTATAATTTTCTTTCTCTGTTTTCAGCCTACCTGGTTTAGATATCAGCACAATGTCTGTGTCATAAAAGGAGTTTGGTAGGATTCCTTCAATCCCTATTTTTTCAAATAGTTTATATAGCATTGGAGTTAATTGTTCTTTAAATGTTTTGTAGAATTGACATGTAAATCCATCTGGTCCTGGGGATTTTTTCTTAGGAGCTAGTTAAAAGCTTGTTCTATTTCTTTTTCTAAGATGGGACTGTTTAGGATATTTACTTCTTCCTCTGTTAGTTTGGGCAAGCTATATTTTTGAAGGTATTCTTCCATTTCATTTAAGTTGTCGAATTTATTGGCATAAAGTTGGGCAAAGTAACTCCCAATTATTGCTCTAATTTCCTCTTCATTAGTGGCGAGTTCTCCCTTTTCATTTTTAAGACTAATAATTTGATTTTCCTCTTTCCTTTTTTTAATCAGATTTACTAAGAGTTTGTCTATTTTATTGGTATTTTATAGAACCAACTCTTTGTTTTATTAATTAATTGAATAGTTTTTTATTTTTTTTTACTTTCAATTTTATTGATCTCACCTTTTATTTTTAGAATTTCAAGTTTAGTGTTTGACTGGGGGGCTTAAATTTGTTCCTTTTCTAGCATTTTTAATTGCAAGCCCAATTCATTGACCTTCTCTTTCTCTATTTTATGCAAATAGGCCTCTATAGATATGAAATTTCCCCTCATTACCGCTTTGGCTGCATCCCACACATTTTGGTATGATGTCTCATTATTATCATTTTCTTGGGTGAAGTTATTAATTATATCTATGATTTGCTGTTTCACAAAATCATTCTTTAGTATGAGATTATTTAGTTTCCAATTATTTTTTGGTCTACTTTCCCCTGGCTTTTTGTTGAATGTAATTTTCATTGCATCGTGGTCTGAAAAGGATGCATTTACTATTTCTGCCTTACTGCATTTGAGTTTGAGGTTTTTATGTCCTAATATATGGTCAAGTTTTGTATAGGTTCCATGAACTGATGAAAAGAAAGTATACTCCTTTCTGTTCCCATTTCGTTTTCTCCAGAGATCTACCATATCTAATTTTTCTAATATTCTATTTGCCTCTTTGACTTCTTTCTTATTTATTTTGTGGTTTGATTTATTTAATTCTGAGAGTGCAAGATTGAGATCTCCACTATTATAGTTTTACTGTCTATTTCTTCTTGCAGCTCTCTTAATTTCTCTTTTAAGAATTTAGATGCTACCCCACTTGGTGCATATATGTTTAATATTGATATTGCTTCTGGGCGGAGCCAAGATGGCGGAGCAGGCACACACGACTCTCTAAGCTCCTCTCATTACCCTCATAACCAACTATTTAATCCAGCCTCAAAAATAACTCTTCACTGCTTAAATTCATGAAGATAAGAAGCACTACAACTTACCAGCCAATCCAGAAGCTCGCCAGGAAAGGTTTGTCCTGAGGGGCCAGGAACAGACTAGCACAGGCAGGGAGAGGCTAGCATCCTGAGCAAACCAGGGGCGGGAGTGATCTCTGTGGCTAGAGAAGTTATAGAGACGACTCTGCTATAGGCTAACTGCTCTGCCTTGATTACAAAGCAGTAAACTGGCAGAGAAGTTAAGGCCTAAAACAGAGAGTCCTCTAAAAAACGCCAGAACCTAACGAGATCTGGCTGTAACCCCTCAAACTCGGAAGTGACTCAGGCAGACTTTACCGCAGCCCTGTGGCCACATCCGGCAGTTCGGGGCTTTTGCGGGGGCAGTTACTAATCTGCACGACAGTGGGGCACAGCCTGGGTAGCCTCTAATCGGCAGAATGGGGGGCTCGGCCTGGGGCAATAGAACCTCCCCAGCTGACTGCGCTTCCCGGGCAGACACTTCCGGTCCCTGCAAATCCATTCACTGCTCAGCTGCTAATACCCCTAGCCCCAGGGCAGGGTTTGGCTTGGGAAGTGAAACTCTCACTGCTCAGCGTCTAGCCCCAGGGCAGTCGTTATCTCACACAATGGGGGTTCTTTGAAGGGCACTTTCCCAGCCCGGCCCTGCAGGCCTGAGTTACTTTCGGGTGGGGAACTCTTTCCCAGAGCACTCCAGTACCTCGCTGCTTTTTGTCGGCAGGACAGCTATCTGTCCATATTCCTTTCACTGCTCTGCAGAGGAAGCTAGTAACCTCCTGGCTCTGAAGGCAGACCTTACAGGCTTTAACAAAATGAGTAAAAAAAATCAAAAGAACTATTGATTGTTTTTATACAGAAAGAGAACAGCTTTTCAACCTTGAAAAGACTAGTAGCAGACAGACTCCAGACAATTGTTGGTCTCCAATACAAAAGGCTCTCCTAGAAGAGACTATTAAAAACCTTAAAAGATAGCTAGAAGAGAAATGGGGAAAGACACATAACTCACTAAAAGAAAAATTTGATAAAGTGGAAAAAGAAAACAACTTCCTGAAATGTGAATTGGAAAAGGTAAAAAACAGAGTTTGCGAATTGGAAAAAGAAAATGACTCACTAAAAAAAAGAAAAAAAAAAAATTAGTGAAATGGAAAAAATTCCATAGAGCAAAACAACTCAATTGGACATATACGAAAAGAAGTAAAAAAAGCTAATGAAGAAAATAACTCACTAAAAATTAGAACTGAACAAATAGAAATGACTGATTCATTGAGACATCAAGAATCAGTCAAGCAAAACCAAAAAAATGAAAGATTGGGAAAAAAATGTCAAATATTTACTTGGAAAAACAACAGACCTGGAAAATAGATCTAGGAGAGATAACCTGAGGATCATCGGACTACCAGAAAATTATGATGAAAAAAAGAGCCTAGATACTATTTTACAGGAAATCATCAAAGAGAACTGCCCAGAAGTAATAGAACCGGAAGGGGAAATAGGTGTTGAAAGAATTCATCGAACACCTTCTGAAAAAGACCCTAAAATAAAAACTCCAAGGAATATTGTGGCCAAACTTCGGAATTTTCAGACTAAAGAAAAAATTTTACAAGCAGCCAGGAAAAAACAGTTCAAATACCGAGATGCCACAATAAGGGTCACGCAAGATCTGGCTGTCTCAACATTAAAGGATCGAAGGTCCTGGAATCTGATATTCCAAAATGCAAAAGAACTTGGAATGCAGCCAAGAATAAACTACCCAGCTAAGATGAGTATTTTTATCCATGGAAGAAGATGGACATTTAAGGAAATAGAGGAATTCCATTTGTTCCTAAGGAAAAAACCAGACTTAAACAAAAAATTTGATCTTCAACAACAGGAATCAAGAAAAGTAGAAAAAGGTAAAAGGAACTCTTGAGAACTGTATTTCTGCTGTGAACATACATAAAAACCATAGCTATAATTTGATTTTACCGATATAACATAAAAAAAGGGAAGTAGAAATGGAAAGGGGATAGCGTCAGAAAAAGGGAAGAAGGGAGATAAAAAGAGGGAAACTACATGTGACAATGAGGCAAAGGAAACCTATCATATATGAGGGAACTTAGAGAGGGGGAGGAACATTGTGTGAATCCTACTCTCATCAGAGTTGGCTCAAAGAGGAAACAATTGATATATTTGTTTTACACAGATTCTTCTCTCACTTCATTAAAAAGTGGGAGAGGAAAAGGGAGAAGGAAAAAGAGTAATAAGGGAAGGATACAAGAAAGGGGAAGAGATTCAAAGGGAGGAGGGAGGGATAGTAAAGAGGGAGAGCTGTGCGACGTTAGTGGGACCAATAAGTTTAATACTAGGGAAGAAGGGAAGGAGGGCAAGAAAAAGAAAAGTATAATCTGGGGATATTTGGATGGCAGGAAATACAGAATTAGTCATTTTAACCGTAAATGTGAATGGGATGAACTCTCCCATAAAGAGGAGGTGGATAGCAGCCTGGATCAAAAGTCAGAACCCTACAATCTGTTGTTTACAGGAAAACACATTTAAAACAGGGAGATACATACAGAGTAAAGGTAAAAGGCTGGAGCAGAATCTATTATGCTTCAGGTGAAGTCAAAAAAGCAGAGGTAGCCATCCTGATCTCAGATCAAGCTAAAGCAAAGATTGATCTAATCAAAAGAGATAAGGAAGGAAACTATATCTTGCTAAAGGGTACTATACACAATGAAGCAATATCAATATTAAACATATATGCACCAAGTGGTATAGCATCTAACTTCCTTAAAGAGAAGCTAAGAGAGTTGCGAGAAGAAATAGACAGCAAAACTATAATAGTGGGAGATCTCAACCTTGCACTCTCAGAATTAGATAAATCAAATCACAAAACAAATAAGAAAGAAATTAAAGAGGTAAATAGAATATTAGAAAAAATAGGTATGATAGATCTCTGGAGAAAACTGAATGGTGATGGAAAGGAGTATACTTTCTTCTCAGCAGTTCATGGAACCTACACAAAAATTGACCATATATTAGGACATAAAGACCTCAAAATTAAATGCAGGAAGGCAGAAATAGTAAATGCTTTCTTTTCAGACCACAATGCAATAAAAACTACATTCAACAAAAAGTTAGGTGTAAATAGACCAAAAAGTAATTGGAAACTAAATAATCTCATCTTAAAGAATGATTGGGTGAAACAGCAAATTATAGACACAATTAATAATTTCACTCAAGATAATGACAACAATGAGACATCATATCAAAATTTATGGGATGCAACCAAAGCAGTAATAAGGGGAAATTTTACATCCTTAGAGGCTTACTTGAATAAAATAGAAAAAGAGAAGATCAATGAATTGGGCCTGGACCTTAAAAAGTTAGAAAAAGACCAAATTAAAAACCCCCAATCAATTACTAAACTTGAAATTCTAAAATTAAAAGGAGAAATTAATAATATAGAAAGTAAAAAAAAAACTATTGAACTAATAAATAAAACTAAGAGTTGGTTTTATGAAAAAACCAATAAAATTTATAAACCTTTGGTAAATCTGATTAGAAAAAGAAGAGAGGGAAATCAAATTGGCAGTCTTAAAAATGAAAAAGGAGAACTTTCCACTGATGAAGAGGAAATTAAAGAAATAATAAGGGGTTACTTTGCCCAACTTTATGCCAATAAATTTGATAACTTAAGCGAAATGGATGACTACCTCCAAAAATATAGGCTTCCCAGATTATCAGAGGAGGAAGTAAATTTCTTAAATACTCCCATTTCAGAAAAAGAAATAGAACAAGCTATTAATCAACTCCCTAAAAAAAAATCCCCGGGACCAGATGGATTTACATGTGAATTCTACCAAACATTCAAAGAACAATTAGCCCCAATGCTTTATAAACTACTTGAAAAAATAGGGAATGAAGGAGTCCTACCAAACTCCTTGTATGACACAGACATGGTACTGATACCTAAACCAGATAGGTTGAAAACAGAGAAAGAAAATTATAGACCAATCTCCCTAATGAATATTGATGCTAAAATCTTAAATAAGATATTAGCAAAAAGACTACAGAAAATCATCCCCAAGATAATACATCATGATCAAGTAGGATTTATACCAGGAATGCAGGGCTGGTTCAATATTAAGAAAACTATCAATATAATTGGCCATATTAATAATCAAATTAACAAAAACCATATGATCATCTCAATAGATGCAGAAAAAGCATTTGATAAAATCCAACATCCATTCCTATTAAAAACTCTTGAGAGTATAGGAATAAATGGACTTTTCCTTAAAATAATTAGTAGCATCTATTTAAAACCAGCAGTAAGCATCATATGTAACAGGGACAAACTGCAACCATTCCCAATAAGATCAGGAGTAAAACAAGGTTGCCACTATCACCGTTACTATTTAATATTGTATTAGAAATGCTAGCTTTGGCAATAAGAGTTGAGAAAGAGATTAAAGGAATAAGAATAGGCAATGAGGAAACCAAATTATCACTCTTTGCTGGTGATATGATGGTATACTTAGAGAACCCCAGAGACTCTACAAAAAAGTTATTAGAAACAATCCACACCTTCAGCAAAGTTGCAGGATACAAAATAAACCCACATAAGTCATCAGCATTCTTATATATCACTAACAAAACCCAACAGTTAGAGTTACAAAAAGAAATTCCATTTAAAGTAACTACTGATTGTATAAAATATTTAGGAATCTATCTGCCAAGGGAAAATCAGAAACTTTATGAGCAAAACTACAAAACACTTTCCACACAAATTAAGTCTGATCTAACCAACTGGAAAAATATTAAATGCTCTTGGATTGGGCGAGCAAATATAATAAAGATGACAATACTACCTAAATTAATCTACTTATTTAGCGCTATACCAATCAGACTCCCAAAAAACTACTTTGATGAACTAGAAAAAATAACAACAAAGTTCATATGGAAAAACAAAAGGTCAAGAATTTCAAGGGAATTAATGAAAAAAAAAATCAAATGAAGGTGGCCTAGCTGTACCAGATCTAAAATTATATTATAAAGCAGCAGTTACTTAAACCATCTGGTATTGGCTAAGAAATAGACTAGTTGATCAATGGAATAGGTTAGGTTCAAAGGACAAAACAGCCATTAACTTTAATAATATAGTGTTTGACAAACCCAAAGACACCAGTTTCTGGGATAAGAATGCATTATTTGACAAAAATTGCTGGGAAAATTGGAAATCAGTATGGCAGAAACTAGGCATTGACCCACACTTACCGTACACCAAGATAAGGTCAAAATGGGTTCATGACCTAGGCATAAAGAATGAGATGATAAGTAAATTGGAAGAGCATAGGATAGTTTACCTCGCAGACCTGTGGAAGAGGGAGGAATTTATGACCAAAGAAGAACTAGAGATCACTATTGACCACAAAATAGAAAATTTTGATTATATCAAATTGAAAAGTTTTTGTACAAATAAAACAAATGCAGACAAGATTAGAAGGGAAACAATAAACTGGGAAAACATTTTTACAATCAAAGGGTCTGATAAAGGCCTCATTTCCAAAATATATAGAGAATTGACTCTAATCTATAAGAAATCAAACCATTCTCCAATGGATAAATGGTCAAAGGATATGAACAGACAATTCTCAGACGAAGAAATTGAAACTATTTATAGACATATGAAAATATTCTCCAAATCATTATTAATCAGAGAAATGCAAATTAAAACAACTCTGAGATACCACTACACACCTGTCAGATTGGCTAGAATGACAGGGAAAGATAATGGGGAATGTTGGAGGGGATGTGGGAAAACAGGGACACTGATACATTGTTGGTGGAATTGTGAACACATCCAGCCATTCTGTAGAGCAATTTGGAATTATGCTCAAAAAGTTATCAAACTGTGCATCCCCTTTGATCCAGCAGTGTTTCTACTGGGCTTATACCCCAAAGAGATACTAAGGAAAGGAAAGGGACCTGTATGTGCCAAAATGTTTGTGGCAGCCCTGTTTGTAGTGGCTAGAAGCTGGAAAATGAATGGATGCCCATCAATTGGAGAATGGTTGAGTAAACTGTGGTATATGAATGTTATGGAATATTATTGTTCTGTAAGGAATGACCAGCAGGATGAATACAGAGAGGACAGGCGAGACTTACATGAACTGATGCTAAGTGAAATGAGCAGAACCAGGAGATCATTATATACCTCAACAACGAAACTGTTTGAGGATGTATTCTGATGAAAGTGGATCTCTTCGATAAAGAGAGCTTTAATTGATCAAAGATGGACAGAAGCAGCTACACCCAGAGAAAGAACACTGGGAAATGAATATAAACTGCTTGCATTTTTGTTTTTCTTCCCGGGTTATTTCTACCTTCTGAATTCAATTCTCCCTGTGCAACAAGAGAACTGTTCGGTTCTGCAAACATATATTGTATCTAGGATATACTGTAACCCATTCAACATGTAAAGGACTGCTTGTCATCTGGGGGAGGGGGTGGAGGGAGGGAGGGGAAAAATCAGAACAGAAGTGAATGCAAGGGATAATGCTGTAAAAAAAATTACCCTGGCATGCGTTCTATCAATAAAAAGTCATTAAAAAATATTGATATTGCTTCATTATCCATGCTACCCTTTAGCAAGATATAGTGCCCTTCCTTATCTCTTTTAATTAGATCAATTTTTGCTTTAGCTTGATCTGAGATCAGGATGGCTACCCCTGCTTTTTTGACTTCACCTGAAGCATAGTAGATTTTGCTCCAACCTTTTACCTTTAACCTACATGTATCTCCCTGCTTCAGGTGTGTTTCCTGTAAACAACATATTGTAGGATTCTGGCTTTTAATACATTCTGCTAACCACTTCCTCTTTATGGGGGAGTTTACCCCATTCACTTTTATGGTTAAAATGACCAATTCTGTATTACTTGCCATCTTGTTAACCTCTGTTTATGCTTTTTTCCCTTCTTTCCCCCTTACCCCCCTTCCCAGTATTAAGCTTGTGAGCACCACTTGCTTCTCGCAGGTCTCCCTTTTTAGGATCCCTCCCCCCACCTTAGAGTTCCTCCCCCTATTTTACCCCTTTCCCTCCCAGTTTCTGTGTTCCCTTCCGCTTAGCTTATTCCTTCCCCTTTCCCTTTTCCCTTTTCACTTTTCAATGAGGTGGGAGAAGTTTCACCATAAATTGAATATGTCTAAAATTTTTCTCATAAAGCCAATTCTGAAGGCAGTAAGATACCCACTATATTCATCCCCCTCCATTCTTTCTCTCAGATATAATAGGTTTCCTTTGCCTCTTCATGAGATGTAGCACCCCCACTTTACCCTTTTTCTCGTACAATGTCCTTTCCACCTCTAATTTCTAGAACAAGGTATACATATATTCTTTATACATCTTTATAGAAGAAATATAGTTCCCAAGAATTCTTTTTACCTTTTTAGGTTTCTCTTGAGTTCTATATTTGTGGATCAAACTTTTTGTTAAGTTCTGTTTTTTTCATCAAAAATAGGTGAAATTCACTTATTTCGTTGAATGTCCATCTTCTTCCCTGGAAAAAGATACTCATTCTCGCTGGGTAGGTTATTTTTGGTTGCATCCCGAGTTCCTTAGCCTTTCGGAATATCATATTCCAGGCCCTTCGATCCTTTAATGTGGATGCTGCCAGATCCTGGGTGATCCTTATTGTGGCTCCTCAATACTTGAATTGGGTTTTTCTAGCTTGCAGTATTTTTTCCTTCATCTGAAGGTTCTGTCATTTGGCCACTATATTTCTTGGTGTTTTGATTTTAGGATCCCTTTCAGTAGGTGATCAATAAATTCTTTCAATGTTTATTTTTTCCTCTGTTTCTATGACTTCTGGGCAGTTCTCTTTGATAATTTCCTGGAAAATAGTGTCCAGGCTCTTTTTTTCCATCATACTTTTCTGGGAGTCCAATAATTCTCAGATTGTCTCTCCTGGATCTGTTTTCCAGGTCTGTTGTCTTCCCCAGAAAGTATTTCACATTCTTTCCCGTTGTTTGATTTTTTTGAATTTGCTTGACTGATTCTTCTTGTCTCCTCGAGTCATTCAAGTCCATTTGTTCAATTCTGATTTTCAATGAAGTATTTTCTTCACTCACTTTTTAAACATCTTTTTCTAATTGTCCAATTGAGTTCTTTTGTTCTATGGAATTTTTTTCCATCTCGCCAATTTTATTTTTTAGAGAGTTATTTTCTGTTTCCAGTTCACTAATCCTATTTTTCAATTATTGTATTTCTTTATCCAGTCTCTCTTTAATTGAGTGGGATGACTTCTCCAGGTTCTTTTGCCAAGTCTCCCTCTCCTTTTCCCATTTTTCTTCTAGCTCCCTTGTGAGAGCCTTTTTAATTTCTTCTATGAGATTCATCTGTGCTGAGGAACAGATGATCTCCTCCTTTGGGGATTCACCTGGAGACTGTCTGTTTTTAGTCTCCTCAGGATTTAGAGTCTGCTCTGTATCTGTATAGAAGCTGTCAAGGGTTAAAGTCCTTTTCAATTTTTTGCTCATTTTGTCAGAGAAGAATCAAAGACAAACTAGCAAAAAGAAAAAAAGGAAAAAACCCTAAATGGAATCTGCTTTCTTTTTTGGGCTGGGTGGTGTTACCGAGCTTCCTCTACAGACTGCGGGGCAGGGCAGCAGCGAGGCCCTAACAGGACAGCGATGGCTGTGCTGCGCCTGCACTCTGAGACTCTGAGAGCGTGCTGAGACACTGGGGGGGGGGGGGGGGGAGGGGTGGCCAGGTCCAGAGAAACTCCTGCTGTTTGGGGTTGCATTCTTCACCCCTGGTGTTTTTAGCTTCTCTGCTGGGCTGCTGACTTGCTGCCAGGACAAAGTATCCAATCCTGTAGCAAAGCTCTCCCCATAAAGACGGCTGAGATCACACCCCAACCCCCTCTGGTCTACTCGGCTATGAGCTGCCTGCCCTCAGCCTTCACCTGATCTCGCCCTTGCCCTTGCCCTTGAGCAAAAACAGACCTTTCCTGGCGAATTTCAAGGATGTCTTCTCTTTGTAACTATTTGTAGTTTTTTTTTTCAGTCAAGCATTAATTCAGAGACTTGTCATGAAATGAATTCTGAGAGAAAACACAGAGCTTACACAGCTGTGTGCCTCCTCTCTGCCATCTTAGCTGGAAGTCAGCTCTGTTTTAGTCCAGGTAAGTGTCATGGTTAACCTTTACTCTGGAGTGGTCAATCATGTAGCAATTACAGTGTCATAATAAGGATTAAGATTAACCAAGTGGGGACAGTGGTGGAGCCAAGATGGTGAAAAGCAGACATGCCCTTATCTGAATTCTCCCTATGTCCCTCAGCAAAATTAACAAATGAACAGCAAATCCAACCTCTGAACTGGTTTTGTAGTAATAGAACCCACAAATATTTGGAGTACAACAAATTTCCAGCAGAAGATAATTCAGAAGAACTTCAGAAAAGGTTGGTTTCAATCAGGCACAGAGGGAGATGGGCCGAGCACAGGAAGCAGACCCAATGCAGTATGGGTGCCATGCTGGAGATTCTACAGCAGTATTGGCTACTCTGTCTTGGTTGCAAGCAAGTAGATCAGCAGAGAAGTAATAAACATCCAACACAAACACAAAAAGTAAAGAGTGAGGCCCTAAACTCCAGAATATCAAGGAATATAGCTATGGTCAGCACTGGAAATTAGCCAGCATGGAGCCAGTGTAGCCACTGTCACCTGTAGAGGAAGCTTGGACAATCTCCTCTTTGCCCTAAGAGCAGACCTCAACTTTTAAAAAAATGAGCAAAAAAGCAAAAAAAAAAAAAAAAAAAAAAAAACTCTGACTATAGATTTTTTTGGATACTAAAAGCAAATCTTCTCCAGATGAAGGCTCAAAGGGTGATATAAATTGGTCCCCATCTCACAAGGTTTTCTTGGAAGAATTCAAAAAGGATCTTAAAAGAGAGCTAGAAGAAAATGGAAACAAGAAATGAAAATTTAGCAAGAGGGATTAGAAAAGGGAACAAAAAAATTATATTAATTAAACTTACAAAATAGATTTGGTGAAATGGAAAAATCATAGAACTCCTTATAAAACAACTCATTGAAAAATAGAATTTGTGAATGGGAAAAAGAATCCATTGAATAAAACCCTAACCCTAACCCTAAATGTGCCTCCTGACTCTATCAATGAACCACAATTGCAACTAAAAAAGCTAGAAAAAGAACAAATTTAAAAACCCCAATTAAATACCAAATTTGAAATTCTAAAAATAAAAGGGGAGATTAATAAAATTGAAAATAAGAAAATTATTGAATTAATAAATAAAACTAAGAGTTGGTTTTATTAAAAAAAAAAACATCAAAATAGATAAAGGCTTTAGTTAATCTGATTTTTAAAAATGAAAGAAGAAAATCAAATTGTTAGTCTCAAAAATGAAAAGGGAAAACTTTCCACCAGTGAAAAGGAAATTAGAGCAATAATTAGGAGTCATTTTGCCCAACTTTATGTTAATACACTTGATAATCTAAGTGAAATGGAGGAATACCTACAAAAATATAGGTTACCCAAATTGAGAAGAGGAAATAAATTACTTAAATAGTCCCATTTTAGAAAAAAGAAATTGAATAAGCTATTAATCAACCCCCTAAGGAAAAAGCTCCAGGGCCAGATAGATTTACATGTGAATTCTACCAAACATTTTAAGAACAATTAATTCTAATACTATGCAAACTATTTGAAAAAATAGGAAAAGGAGGAGTCCTACCAAATTCCTTTTGGGACACAGATATAGTGCTGATACCAAAACCAGGTAGAGTCAAAAACAGAGAAAGAAAATAGTAGAGCAATTTCCCTAATTATTATTGAAGCAAAAATCTTAAATAAAATATTAGCAAAGACATTGCAGAAAGTCTCCAAGATAATACACCATGACCAAGAAAGATTTATACCAAGAATGCAGGGCTGGTTCAATATGTAAAAAAAAAAAAAAAAAAAAAAAAAAAAAAAAAAAAAAAAAAAAAAAAAACTATTAATATAATTGACTTTATCAATAACCAAACTAACAAAAATCATATGATTATCTCAAGAGAGACAGAAAAAGCATTTGACAAAATCCAATACAAATTCCTGTTAAAAATCTTAGAAAGTATAGGAATAATTGGAGTTTTCCTTAAAATAATCAATAACATCTATTAAAATTTTCAAGAAGCATCATATGTAATGGGGACAAACTAGAACCATTCCCAATAAGATCAGAGATGAAACAAGGTTGCCCACTATCAGTATTACTATTCAATATTTTATTAGAAATGTTAGCTTTGACAATAAGAGAAGAAAAAGAGATTAAAGGAATTAGGGTAGGTAATGAGGAAACCAAATTATCACTCTTTGCAGATGATATGATGGTATACTTAGAGAACCCTAGAGAATCAACTAAAAACTACCAGACACAATTCACAACTTTAGGAAAGTGGTAGGATACAAAAAAAAAAAAATCCACAGAAATTATCAGCACTTTTATAAATTACGAACAAGGTCCAGCAGCAAGAGATACAAAGAAAAATTCCATTTAAGATAATTGTAGATCATACAAAATATTTGGGAGTCTGCCTGCTAAGACAAAGTCAGTAACTTAACTACAAAACACTTTCCACACAAATACAGTCAGATGTAATCAATTGGAAAAATATCAAGCGCTCATGGGTAGGCCAAGCAAATATAATAAAAATGACAACACTACCCAAATTAACCAACTTATTCAGTGCCACACTAATCAAATTCCCAAGAAATTATTTCACAGAACTAGAAAAAATAAGAATAAACTTCATCTGAAAGAACAAAAGGTCAAAAATGTCAAGAGAATTAATGAACAAAATGCCAATAAAGGTGGCCTAGCTGTGCCAGACCTTAAACTATATTATAAAGCAGTGGTCATCAAAACCATTTGGTATTGGCTAAAAAATAGACTAGTTGATCAGTGGAATAGGTTATGACCACAGGACAAAATAGACAATAACTATAGCAATCTAGTGTTTGACAAACCCAAAGACTCCACCTTTTTTTGGGGGGGAGGGGAAGGGGGGGACGAATAAGAATTGACTATTTGACAAAAACTGCTGGAAAAATTGTAAACTAGTATGGCAGAAACTAGGCATCGACCCACACCTAACACCATATACCAAGATAAGATAGAAATGAGTTCATGATTTAGACATAATGACATTATAAACAAATTAGAAGAACAAATGATAGTTTACCTCTCAGATCTGTGGAGAAGGGAGGAATTTGTGACCAAAGAACTGGAACTTATTATTGAACACCAAATAGACAATTTTGATTATATTACGTTAAAAAGTTTTTGTACAAACAAAACTAATGCAGAGAAGATTAGAAGGGAAGCAATAGATTGGGAAAACATTTTTACATTCAACAGTTCTGATAAAGATCTCATTTCTAAAATATATAGAGAAGTGACTCAAATAAAGCCATTCTCCAATTGATAAATGGTCAAAGGATTTGAACAGATAGTTTTCAGATGAAGAAACTGAAACCATTTCTAATCATATGAAAAGGTGCTCCGAATCACTATTGATCAGAGAAATACAAATTAAGACAACTCTGAGATACCACTACACACCTCTCATATTGGCTAAGATGACAGGAAAAGATAATGATGAATGTTGGAGGGGATGTGGGAAAACTGGGACACTGATACATTGTTGGTGGAGTTGAGAACGAATCCAACCATTCTGGAGAGCAATTTATTTATTTATTTTTTTAGTGTCTTATACTTTCTATCTCTCTTTTTTTTAAATAACTTTTTATTAACAGAACCCATGCCAAGGTAATTTTTTACAACATTATCCATTGCACTCACTTCTGTTCCGATTTTTCCCCTCCCTCCCTCTACCCCCTCCCCCAGATGGCAAGCAGTCCTTTACATGTTAAATAGGTTACAGTATATCCTAGATACAATATATGTTTGCAGAACCGAACAGTTCTCTTGTTGCACAGGGAAAATTGGATTCAGAAGGTATAAATAACCCGGGAAGAAAAACAAAAATGCAAGCAGTTTATATTCATTTCCCAGAGTTCTTTCTTTGTGTAGATGCTTCTGTCCATCCTTGATCAAGTGAAACTGAATTAGATCTTCTCTTTGTTGAAGAAATCCATTTCCATCAGAATACATCCTCATACAATATTGTTGTTGAAGTGTATAATGATCTCCTGGTTTTGCTCATTTCACTTAGCATCAGTTCATGTAAGTCTCGCCAGTCCTCTCTGTATTCATCCTGCTGGTCATTTCTTACAGAACAATAATATTCTATAACATTCATATACCACAATTTACTCAACCATTCTCCAATTGAGGGGCATCCATTCATTTTCCAGTTTCTGGCCACTACAAACAGGGCTACCACAATCATTTTGGCACATACAGGTCCCTTTCCCTTCTTTAGTATTTCTTTGGGGTATAAGCCCAGTAGAAACACTGCTGGATCAAAGGGTTTGCACAGTTTGATAACTTTTGGGGAATATTTCTAAATTCAGAGCAATTTGATAAATGGTCAAAGGATATGAACAGACAATTTTCAGAGGATGAAATTGAAACTATTACCACTCATATGAAAGAGTGTTCCAAATCATTATTGATCAGAGAAATGCAAATTAAGACAACTCTGAGATACCACTACACCCCTGTCAGATTGGCTAAGATGACAGAAAAAAATGATGAATGTTGGAGGGAATGCGGGAAAACTGGGACACTAATGCATTGTTGGTGGAGTTGTGAACGAATCCAACCATTCTGGAGAGCAATCTGGAATTATGCCCAAAAAATTATCAAATTGTGCATACCCTTTGATCCAGCAGTGTTTCTATTGGGCTTATATCCCAAAGAAATACTAAAGAAGGGAAAGGGACCTGTATGTGCCAAAATATTTGTAGCAGCCCTGTTTGTAGTGGCCAGAAACTGGAAAATGAATGGATGCCCATCAACTGGAGAATGGCTGGGAAAATTGTGGTATATGAATGTTATGGAATATTATTGTTCTGTAAGAAATGACCAGCAGGATGAATACAGAGAGGACTGGCGAGACTTACATGAACTGATGCTAAGTGAAATGAGCAGACCCAGGAGATCATTATACACTTCGACAACGATATTGTATGAGGACATATTTTGATGGAAGTGGATTTCTTTGACAAAGAGACCTAACAGTTTCAATTGATAAATGATGGACAGAAGCAGCTACACCCAAAGAAAGAACACTGGGAAACGAATGTGAACTATCTGCATTTTTGTTTTTCTTCCCAGGTTATTTATACCTTCTGAATCCAATTCTCCCTGTGCAACAAGAGAACTGTTCGGTTCTGCAAACATATATTGTATCTAGGATATACTGCAACATATCTAACATATAAAGGACTGCTTGCCATCTAGGGGAGGGGGTGGAGGGAGGGAGGGGAAAAAAATCGGAACAGAAACGAGTGCAAGGGATAATGTTGTAAAAAAAAAAAAATTACCTTCGCATGGATTCTGTCAATATAAAGTAATTATTAAATAAAAATTAAAAATAAATAAATAAATAAATTCAGAGCAATTTGGAACTATGCTCAAAAAGTTATCAAACTGTGCATATCCTTTGATCCAGCAGTGTCTCTGCTGGGCCTGTGTCCCAGAGACATCTTAATAAATTGTGGTATATGAATGTTATGGAATATTACTGTTCTGTAAGAAAGGACTAGCAGAATGATTTCAGAGTGGTCTGGAGAGACTTATATGAACTGATGCTAAGTGAAATGAGCAGGACCAGGAGATCATTATACACGGCAACAGCAAGATTATACAATGATCAATTCTGATGGACATGGCTTTTTCCAATAATGATTGAGGCCAGTTTCAATGATCTTGTGATGAAGAGAGCCATCTATACCTAGAGAGAAGAATATGAGAACTGAAGGTGGATTAAAACATAACATTTTCACTCTTTTTGTTGTGGTTTGCTTGAATTTTATTTTCTTTCTCATTTTTTTTCTTTTTTGATTTTTTTTTTTGGTGCAGCAAGATAATTTTATAAATTCGCACCTATATTGGATTTAACATATATTTTACCAAGTTTAACATTTATTGGATTACCTGCCATCTAGGAGAGGGGATGGGGGAAGGGGAGAAAATTGGAAAAGAAGGTTTTGCAGGGGTCAATGTTGTAAGATTATCCTTGTGTATGTTTTGAAAAAAAACAAACCTTCAATTAAAAAAAAAATCACAAAATCTATTAAATGCCAGTGTTTGCTGTGAGGTAAATGGAAGATAATATTGGTGATGGTCATGTTAGCAGTAAGTGATCATTACTATTGCTGTTTCTGATTCCATTCATCCCAAGGACTCCCTGCCATGTCTGGTAATCTGGGTCTTCCCTACCATTAAAATCATGCAGAATTATAAGCTTGTCCTCTTTCAGCACATCTCTGGGAAGGGGGTGGGGGAAGGGAAAGGAAATTGGAACACAAGGTTTTGCAAGTGTCAATGTTGAAAAATTTTTCCTTGCATATGTTTTGACAATAAAATGATTCAATAAAACAAACCAAAAAGAAAAAAGAAAAGAAAAGAAAAAAAAAGGATTAACCATATCACAATGGGAAAACTGAGACAAGAGGCTCCTTCAATGTTATCCCCTGTGCAAAATCATCCCCCTTAAGTTTCCCAGGCAAATACAACCACCTGTAACAGTTCTCAGATTGTACTCCCTATGAGCAGCACATAGCATTTCCTTGAATGGTGGATTATTGATTTAATAATTTAGACAATCATACCTGAAATCAAAACTCAAAGTAATATCAAAATAAGTTCCAAGAGTGTTTACCTGGAATATCAAATTCTGCTAATCTTAGGGCTAAGTACAGTCATTTTTTCCAATGTTGTTGCAATAACAATTAACAATAAGCACATACAAGCTTTTATCTTCTTCCTTTCACGTTTAAGTCTGTCCTGGAGCAAAAACCACTCATTACAAATTAAGAAAATAATCACATTCTGTAATTACATACAGATAGTGAATACATGATAGCTCACTCAAACCCTAGAAAAATACTTCCATACTGACAGATATCCGTATCTTAAGGAAATGCATATTAACCATTAAGGCAGAGATAAAATCTTTAAATGTGAGGTCTGTTAAGACTAGTGTAACAAATAATACTCCTAGATAAAAATTTATAATTTTCATAAGCAATGGCCAAATGATTTTTTTAAAAATCATTTTTCATATAATAATCTTGCATGTTCTCTTATGTCAGCTATGAAAAGTTCTAGTTCTTCATTAAAACCACTTCATTATTTCAGAATTTTACAACTTGCTGTCAGAGCTGATGAGATTTAATTACTCCATTCAAATAGAAGAAATCTAGTAAGTCTTCAAAGAACTTCACAGATAAGAAAAAAAGTCTGTAATTTTTTCCCCAGTTGTTATTCTTTAATAATTATTAAAATAACAATTTTAAGGCAAAATATACTCAAATATATATTTGAGAGTTTTTAAACATTTGACAACATTCTCTAACACCACAATTCATAATCTAATAGCATCCAGATTAAAAGAGAAGTTAATTTCTTGGGAATAAAATTATATTATTCTTTAGGTATGACTTTTCAAATTCACAGCACTTCTCATGCAATGATTTCCCAAAAATTAAAACACAAGAAAAATTAGAAGCTTAGCAATAGCATAAATATTATGGAATTTTAAATCGTCCAAAAAAACACTGCCGATCAAATAACATCAATTTATTTGAATGTATATCTGAATCATCTTACATAGAAAATTATGTCTTCTATCAATTTGATATTCTATGCCAGTTGCATTAAAAAACCAGTACAGAGTCATTACACTTTTAGTTCTTATTCGTAAAAAGCACAATTATCCTGATAAAAGAAGACATCTCATTTTAAATGAAACTACATTATTATTTAGTTTGACAATAAACCCAATCAATCAAACCAAATCTGGATTTACAATCACAGGTAGTAGCATTAAAGTCTCAAATTTTCCCAGGATCTCTAGGGGCCAGCACCTGAAACTAGTTAGTTAGCTTTTGATTAGCTCACTTCCAAAGATTTATAGTGATAGTCTCATACTCTCATCCCCCTATTTCAGGGGGGTTTCCTAAAATGAGTTTCCTAAAATATGAACATTGTAAATATAATATTATGATTGCATAGCACCCACAGAAAAATGTGAACACTAATGGTGCTTCAAGGACAAAATTTTTGTAAGTTACCCCAATATTTTTTAGGCTACAAATTTAATACTATAGTTTCCACTTGATAGATGTTGAAACTGGATAAACTATTATCTTTCTCAAATTCCTAACAAGGGTTTCTTCAAAAAAGTTTTTTGTCTTCCTTATCTCTGGGAGAACAAAGCCACATCAAACCTCTCTTTCCCAAATTCCTTGTGAAAATCCCCTACTCCACTATATCAATGAAGACTCCAACTTTCCTTAATGTTCTACCCATTCTTTATATCTATTTGCTTAAACTTTCTCTCTTTTTTGTTATGTTTATGTTTGAGTTACATAATCTCTTTCAATTTCTCTTTAGGTGATTTTCCCTCTAATTTACCTAAACCATTAAATTTTGTTAAACTGTAAGCTGAAAACCATTTTTTCTCCCATCATTCTCTAAATGGTGAATTTTTCTATTAAAACAACTAATCTATCATCTTCCAAAGGAAACTTTTATTTAAAAAAAAATCTTAAGTACTATTTGCATGTAAACTTGGGTTTAAAAAGTGGTAAATCGCTCTCTCAAAAAATCCATTAAGATATTTCATCATTTACAAAAACATTCAGATCAAAACTTAGAAATTTACATTTCAGCTGCAAAGTCAGTCTCTAATCAGTTTACAATGCCATAGAGTATCCTTTCTTTCTTGTCTTCATTTCTGTCACTTCAACCTAGCCAAAGTTCAGAAGACAAAGAAGAGACTATCTGGCCATTTTTTTTGTCTCCCACTGAAAATCAATCAAAGGGTCATTGGAAGGAAGGGAGGCTTAGCATCAGAACTGCAGTATATTACAGATAGCAGGGGAGAAATGCTTTACTAACTTAGTAGTGCTGAATTTTCCCAAATTCTTACCTATGCTAGAATGAAGATGTTTGGGGCATCAGTTCCCTCTAATGACTTGAAAAAATTCCAGTAGATCTAAGGGGGAGGGGGGCTCTCCTATTCCCAAAGTCCTCTCTGCTTACAATGCAGACAATCATCATGACAATAGGAGCCTGCACAGTTGTTCTGGAAACCTGGGACTACTCAGATTGTGATATAGTAGCCCATATTTTTCTTTGTCCAAGGAAGGTATCATTTTAGAGCAGCTTTATTGAAATTCTTGCTCAAGCCATTTTTCCCTTATCTTTTTTATTCTGCTGTCATAAACATAACTGATTAGAGCCATAATCCCATCAGATGTCATAGCTTCCCACTCATGGGCTAATGTAAAAAACAAATCCTGGATGTCATTTGCAGCTTTACCCATTAGCAACACTAGTACTACTTTGACTACCACAGGATCTGTTGGAACTTCAATCAATACAGTCTCCCATTTATTAGTCTCCCACTGCTTATCTTGGGAAGATTTAGAGCAATCCTGGGAATCAATACCCTGACTCTTTGATTATATGAGGAAGTGGGGTTTTCTGATCATCAAAGTAGGGTGAAGTGTCAAAGGTGGTCATTGGACAGCCCAGTTTTCAAAGTTAGAGCAGAATCTATTATAACAAGAGTTACCCAAATGTGCCAATAAATCATCTGGTAAAGGTACTGATTTTCTATAACCAATCCAAGTTTAGCTAATCCAAGTCCACAGTGTTAAAATCAAAGAATCCTTCTCAGAGCCTGGGCTATCTTTCCCCTGAAGTTAATCCTGTTCAAACATTTTCACAGAAATTTTTAAATTCAAGCTTTAGATAATTTGGATTCCTTGGGAATTTTTTCTAAATAAGCCAAAAGAAAACTCATCAGGATGTCTTTAGAAAAAGAAATGGGCTGACTAGATCCCTATTTTTAGAGTAAAAAGAACTTTTTTTAATCAGGAATATTTGAAGCAAAATCTAAAGGACCCAAAAAAAGGATAATTTGGGAACCACATTTTTCTATCTAATAAGAATCACTGAAACCAGTTTACAGAACCAATTTACCTAAACCAATGCATTAAAATAAAGTCATTTGAACCCCTCAAAATTAATTTCCATATATCAGTCCAAGTTTTGTTGTTGGTGACCACACCGTAGAACAAATAAGGAAGCAGCATATTGAAAGAATGAGCTCCCTAGATGATATCTGAGCTCTCCTCATTGATATTATGCCAAATGTGCATTCTTACCAGGATCACTTAACCACAGTACTTAATTGGGATCAGACCACAATGCTGGACCCTACCAGGATTAGAACAGAACAAGAACCAGATCAAAAAGGAGTTCTCTGAGTTAATCAGTGCAGAGCTTTGATAAACTTGATAACTTTGATAAACATAGCTCTCCTCAGCAATACAATGATAAAGGACAATTCTGAAATGATCATCAACCAGAGAAAACCATGGAGTCACGTTGCAGATCAAAGCATACTATTTCTACTTTTTTTTTCTTTCTCATGGTTTTTCCCTTTTGTTCTGAGTCTTCTTTCACAACTTGACTAATATGGAAATTTGTTTAATATGATTGTACATTTACAACCTATGTAAAATTACTTGCCCTCTTGGGGAAGGAGAAAAAAACATGAAACTCAAAATCTTATAAAAGTGAATGTTGAAAACTATCTTTACATGTAATTGGGAAAAATAAAATACGTTAAGTCGTTTAAGTTAGAGTTTCCTAGTCCAGACCTTGCTTTAAACACTTAAATCACATTGGTTTGCTCATCAAGGTGTCTGAGCAGCCAAGAGACTAAGCCCCTCAAGTATCAACAGACTGAGTTTTCAAATATAGGATACCAAAACCAAAATATAGAACAATAATACATAGAAGTACACAGGATGCACACAGAAGACAGGCTTATCTTCCTTTTTGTGATTTTTTTTCCTTTTTAGAGAGCAGTTTTTATAGCCTGGCTGAGTTTTTCTGTAAGGGGCAGAAACTCTGGAGAAATATACTTAAGGTTCAGTATGATTGATTTAGTAATCCTACAACAAGTTACAATATTAGTGGAATTGATAAGACAATGGTTATCTAGTTTAGCATGGTGATTAATAGTTCTCTAGTTCAGTATGATTGATTTAATCCTAAAACAAGGTGGTTAACTCAGTAGAATTGAGATAATGATTCTCTAGTACACCATTATGTCATATAGTTCTACAAGATTGACACCTATGATGATATACTTGTAATAGAGTATTTAAACTGAGAACAAAGTCAGCCGCAGAGATTCCATCTCCCATCATTGTGGTGGCTCTCCTGCCTCCTGCTTTCCTCCAATGAAACCAAGACCCATTCTGGAGGTCACCCAGCCCCAGACGAAAGAGACAGACTGCGAAGGAGATAATAAACACTTTGGACTCTATTCCTGACGATTCTTGTGGTTATTATTCTGCTGAGACCAAGGCTGGTCCTAAGGTCCTCCAGAAAGCCAATCAGAACATTGCATTTTCCCCTTAAAAATTTCTAAAATGGAAGATTTGGTCTTTCCAGTATCACCAAATTTGTTATGGAAGAAATATTTCCTTTGAGTTCATGTGGCAGTAACTAATACAGAATATATATATATATATATATATATTATATATATATATATATATATATATAATACAGTGTGGAAAACAATGCCAAAATTATAGCGGTAAATATATAGGTTTTGTAATTATGTATAAGTATAGATTCAGGTCTTGGAGAAAACCATTGCAGATTCTGACAAGTCTTCTTATAGGCAAAATTACTTCCAAGTGAAGTAAAGAGAAATAAATCTCATACTTCCTTCAATGGCACCAAAGTTGAACAAACTTAATCAGTCATAATTTCTTTCATCTCCTAAGCAAACTAACCTCATCAAATAAACTAAATCAGATTACTACATTTATCGGGTTCACAAATAGGCTGACTAAGGAATTTATATGTTGCTAAAGTGGCAAGTATAGTTGAAATTCTTCATCTGGTATCTTATCTAAGGAATACTTAAGGTTTTAAATAAATTTAACATCCTGTGGTACAGGTTTTAGTCATAGACATATTTAGTCATTAATATTGAAATAAACATTTATTCAACCAAAATTTTCAGAAGGAATAACTCTGAGTCCCCAAAATGGATGGAAATAAGACATTACCATAACATTGCTCTAGCTGTATATGTATAATATATGTAAAGTATGTGTATATACACATGTCAGTAAATAATTCTTTACAAAAGCTGATTAATCATAATTGGTTAAATGATATGGTGACAATTGATATCATTGGCAATTTATATTGGAGATGATGCACTGGAGTACTAGAGACAAGTAACACTGTTCCTCAGAAGTTAACTCAAAAGCCTTGAGGAGAGAACCTCTGGTACATAATTTATCAGTGAGTATGGGAGTTGGGATAAGGAGTTCCGGAGATTACAAATTAACAAAAAGAGAAAATGAGAGGATGGATCTAGATATGCAATTTTATAACTAGGTAATGAACAAATGAGCCTCCCCAAAATAAATGCAGAAGATAACCTTGAAAATTAGAAGCAGAATAGATATAATGGAGAATAAAAACTTTGAAGATATGGTAAACAGAATTCTGAAGAAAATACTCATCTCAATAATAAATAATAGTTATTTTCTAATAAGTTTTCACAAATCTGAAAGAGAAGTCAATTTAAAAAAATTAGCAAGGTAAAATAACCAGAAAGGAAAGCTAAAAAATATAATCAAATCCCACTGTTTTTGAAACACCAGTACCTAGAACACCCATCAATCCAATAGTATGTATCATCATGTACCATCACACCACTGGTATGTACCAAAACACCATTATGTATCAGACACTGCACTGAGGGCCAAGGAAATAAGAGAAAAGAAAAAGACAGTCCTTGTCTTTTTCCCCCCTCATAGGAAAGGATCTAAGATTAAGAAGGACCTGGAAAAGGTTCTTGTAGAAAGTGAGACTTAAGGCAGCACTCGTGGCTGATGCTGTGTGCCTTAATGGATTGAAAGCTTTGGACATGTTGACTAAGGTGGGGAAAAGGAAACTTATTCCTTTTAAATCCCTGTGTGGTTCCAGCTATTTGCAGAGGTTCTGTTGGTTAAATAGTTCACCACATATTCAGATATGGAGCTAACTTATTAACAGCAGAGCTTTAAGAAGAACATCAAATTACTCTTAAAGACACTCCTAAGGAATCAACTGTCTCGACAATCAGAGCTGTGGTTAATGGACTGCCTTGTATCTGCAAGGCTAACATGAATTGGATGGTCTTCTCTCACTAGTTCGGCACTTCCCTAGGTGTCTGTCCTGATGTTCTTTCAGAATTAGGAGAAAGATGTGGGCAGGGCAATTGAGGACTGCTAGAATCCCCAGCAGCCCTCAGAATTCGGGTGCCAGGGCTGGAAGTACGGGCCCACGAACTTCTGTACCATCAGAGGGGTCGGCGAATGTTGGCTTGGAAAGAATTGTCTAATGGAGTACCCCACATTCCCTTCCTGACCCGACTCCATGCCCCATTTTGGACAGTAGAGGTGGTTAGGGCTGTGCCATTCGTAGAGAAGGCATGAGCCAGCGATACGGTGGCTACACAGCCACCCAACTGAGTTGGCAGTCTTGGTGGGTCCGCACGTGTTCCCCCCGCGGGCTTGTGTGTGCGTGTTCACGCATGTATGTGCAAGTGTGGAGGGACGTTAGCCTTGGGGGGGGGTGCACTATGCACATGTGGGGCATCAGTCTTGGGGCTTGCATGTGTGTTCTGTGTGTGAGTGCATATGTATGTGTGTGCCTGTATGGAAAGGGTCAGTCTCGGCATGCATGTGCGCATATCGTGTGTGTATGTGTACATGCGTGTCTACACGTGTGTGCGCTTGGGGGGATGTCGGTCTTGGTGTGCGCACGTGTGTGCAGATGTGCGTGCGCTTTTGTGTGTGCCCGCGCATGTGCGTGTGTGCGCACGTCTGTGGGTGCACTTGTATGGGTGCGCGCGCGTGTGCCCGCGTATGTGCGTTGGTGCGCGCGCGCGTGTGTGCAGGCATGCATTAGGACATGTGGAGGGACGAGTGCAAGCCGAGCAGCAGTGTGGGAGCAGCCGGGCCAGCGGTAGGGGCTCAGAGGGGTGCCGGTGAGTGGCCACAGGAACCGTCCGCACGCCACTGCGGTGCGGGGCTGGGGGAGGGGGCGCGGACGGGGCTGGGGGGAGGGAGGGGGAACAAGGCAGGCACGCGCTGCTATCTGCGCTGCCCCGTGTCTCCAAGAGCCCGCCTCTCTCCCCCCCCCTCCCGCCGCCGCCTCCACAGGAGTATCGCGGTCAGTTCCGGCCGCCCCCATTTGGCAAGGACAGCGGGGGCGCGGTGTACCCAGCCCCTCGCCTCTTCCTGTCCTCCTCCCTTCCTCCCGCTCTGCGTTTGGCTCCCGGAGCATCCTCCCCCTCGCCTGCCCATCCTCCTCCACCCCTCCTTCCCCGTTTTATACCCGTCCTCCTCGCCCTGGGCTCTGGTTGGTGGTAGGTCGCTCGTGCGTCGGCACCTCTCCCTTTTTCTCCAAGCTCCTGAGTGGCGGCGGCGGCAGTAGCAGCGGTGACAGCAGCGGCTGTGGCAGAGATAACAGCGGCGGCAGAGACCGCGGCGGCGGCGGCAGAGACCGCGGCAGCAGAGACCGCGGCAAGAGAGATCGCCTAGGCGGCGACGGCGGCGGAGGAGGAGGCACAGACGCTCGAGGCGTAGTAGCATCCCGGGCGGTTCCGAAGGAGGCGGGGGCGGAGGCAGCCTGTCCCAGAGCCCGCGCCAGCCGCATCCCAGTCTATCCGGGCAGCGGCGTTCTCTCGCCCCAGAGGCTGCAGCATCAGCATCCGACGCCGAGGCGGCCGGACCGAGACTCCGGCAACCCCAGCAGCCGCATCCGCAGCGGCGGCCTCACCATCAGCGACTCCAGCCTCCGCCCCAGGTCCAGCCTCGCGTGCGCTAGTCCGGGAACGGCAGAAGGCAAGATGAAGCTGAAGCCCGACCAGACCCGAACCTATGACCTGGAAGGCTTCAAGCAGCGCGCGGCGTGTCTGTGCTTCCGTGGCGAGCAAGAGGATGAGGTGTTGCTGGTGAGCAGCAGCGGGCACCCCGACCAATGGATCGTGCCCGGAGGGGGCATGGAGCCCGAGGAGGAGCCGGGGGCCGCGGCAGTGCGCGAGGTCTACGAGGAGGCCGGGGTCCGAGGCAAGCTGGGCCGCCTGCTGGGCCTGTTCGAGAACCTGGAGCGCAAGCACCGCACCCACGTCTACGTGCTCGCCGTTACCGAAATCCTGGAGGACTGGGAAGATTCGGTGAACATCGGCCGCAAGCGCCAGTGGTTCAAGGTGGAGGATGCCATCAAGGTGCTGCAGGGCCACAAACCCGTGCAGGCCGAGTACCTGGAGAAGTGGAAGTCGGCCAGCTCCCCGAGCGGCAGCAGCCCCGCCGGAGGCGGCCCGCCGGCAGCCGCAGGTTCCGAGGGCTCCGAGGGCCCCGACGGCGATAGCGCGGGGCAACCTGCGGCAGAGCCCGCCTCGGGTTCTGGCAGATAAAAAGTGTTCCAGGTCATCCTGAAAAGAAAAGGGGGAGAGCACGGGGAAGGGGGGTGGGGGAGGGGGGGTAAAAGCTGCGGCCCGCTAAAGGCGGCGGTGGGGAGGGTGGGGGGAGTGGGGGGGGGGTCTGGTCTGCGTTCACCTGCTAGCGTCTGGAAACTCGATGGCAACCCTTCTGCGTTGTGTATTCCCTTTGCCCGCTTTGCGGATGCTTTGAAATATCGCCCTTGGTCTGTACCAGTGTAAAATACTTCATTCAGTAAAACCAAAGCCGTAAGGGATTTTTCAAAAGATGCCTTAACTGCGTGCCTACCCTGCCCCTCCCACCCTTGGCCCCCCGAGGCCCCCTCCTCTTCCTCCCTTCTCTTCCTCCCCCTCCTTCTCCACTTCCCCTACCTCCTCAATCACTCCTTTTCCTTCAAATCAGCCTTCACCTTCCTCTACTCCATATTCTGATGGTCTATCTTGGTCGGTTTCCCCCATACCAGTTTGGTTTCAATGTGGTTTTTTAGTGGGTATTGGGTGTTTTGGAAGGAAGTCAATGGGAGGAATGACTTGAATATTCGATACTTTCCTGAATACTTCATTATAATCCGGCCCACCTAAAGCAAGCTTTCTGAAATGCAGATTTCCATTTCTCAATCTACATATTTCAAAATGGAAAAAAAAATACAAAAGGCAGTACAGCTCGAGTGTTTCAAACAAGTCATACCCCTCCCCACAACTTCCTAAATTGAGAAAATAACCATCATTTCTCTGTCATGTATTGCTAATGGTAAATGCACAGATGTGGCGTTTCTTTTTCCCCTTTTCATAAGATTTGCAGTTCCACCCATTTATAAATTCTTGGTGATCCCCCCCCAAAAAAAAAGTGTTTGGCCACTGTTTATGTCGTACCCAGATACCCTCTCGATCTGATTGCTTTGACAGAATGTTGTTGTATAGATGACTTGAGATTCTTGTTGTAAAAATGATATTGTCATTTGGCAGGTTATCCCGATCCCTTGTTTTGGTTCCCCTAATTTTCTAGCCTGCCTACAAGTAGCCAACAGAGATTGAATTTTGTATGTCCAGGTGTAATATATGACGACTGCACAGTATGTGGGTGTGGGTGGGAAAGGGGAGGGGGGCTGGATATTGTTCTGCAAGCATTGAAACGTTATGCACCTCTCCAATTGCTTATCAGCCCCACAGTATAGCCCTATTGAGGATCTGTGATATATGGGCTATGGTGTCCAGTGAAGATTGCTATGGGACATTTGATCCTACCCCAGAACTCTGAGACTATAAATTGGCATTTGGCATTAAGTTCTTCATATAATTGACTTTCCTTGGAAACCATTAAAAATGTCTAAAGACTCCCGGCTTCAATTCAAGACCTCTTCTGGAACTTTATTCCTCCTTTTCCTGATCAGAATCAAAGTTGGACTTTTCACATTTCAAAGAAGAAAAAGAAGTTGAAGATCATCCTATATACAACATTCAAACAATTTGCAAATGTCCTGGAGTGTAAAATCGAAATTCAATGTAATTCAAACCATTTTTGTTATTCAATATACAAATCATTACCCAACTTTGAAAACACCGTTGTGTAAAATGCTGATAGAAATTAAAAGTTGTGCTGTTCCAATTTTGAAGTGTTATTCCTATAGCTAAAACTGGTATCTTGCATTTATACTGAGTATAAGTTAAAGCCCACATGAAAATTGGGTGGGGGAAATGCTCTAAAACAAAAATGAATGAAAAAAAAGTAAGAGGGGGGAAGCACCTTTTAATCCCTCTCCCCTGCCCCAACTTATTGAGAGAGAACTTCATATTCCAAATTATGTCAGCTATGTAAGCTATATGACTATCCCCCAGCTTCACTGGACAGGAACTCAAACATCCTAGCCTTTTTTCCCCTTAATTCAGGCTTTTAAATCCCATGGATTGTCTTTTCTACTCTAAGAATTCTCACAAGCTCAAGATTTCTCAGCTTCACTGATTCTTTTAAAAAGTTTCTTAGAATTACACACAACCCAAGGAAAGTGTATTCTGGTTTTATGGATTTCCTGTCCATACATACACTCAACAATTGTGACACTCACAGACAACATTGTTAGAGAAAATAACCATGATCTTAGTTTGTCCTATCCAAATGATAAGGAGTGAATTTTGGGAGGGGGCAGGTATGATTTGTGATTCCACTAATTTGGGGAACTCTGTGGCAGGGTTAATTGAGGATAGAAATCACAGAGAGACCAAAGGATGGAATTTGGATTAGGTCCTTGCTCACCTGTGAGCTGAACACTCTAGCCACCATGTCAGATTACTTCTCATGTACTTCTTAAAGTAAACATAAACAAATATGCCATTGATAGTTTAGTGTAATTTTGATCAAAAATAGTTGCCATATGTGGGGCCACATTAGTATTTTTCAATGCTGGTGAATGTGTGGATAGATTTTGGTACCTATGCAAATCATAGAATCCCCTAGATTACTTTGAATCCCTAAAACTATTCTTTATAAAATCAGACCTGACATTTTATAGTTGTCATATTCCAAAGGAAATTGAAAGTATACAAATATACAGGGTTGCTTCTTGTTAAATTTGCTTCCCAAACTAGTTTGGCAATATTCACTCTAAGAACACCACTTGCTCTTTTACAGAGCTAGGAAGAAGTCCTAAACAGAAGTGAGTGTGGGGAATAACTGGCCAAGACTCTTCTTCCCTTCCCATGAATTTTGTTTTAACTTTTATTTTGTGCATTTTTTTTTTGCTTAAAGATGCCTCCTTAACTTTTTCCCCCTGCTCCCTTATGTGTTTTTGAAGCAAGAGTCCGTCCAATGAAAAGTTAAAAAAAGTTAATTCTGAAGAGTTGGCAGCTTGCCCACAAATCTGAATGACTGGTGACATGAAACTCACTTTGTAAACCAGCTGAGGTTTCCCAGTTGGAATAAGAGCTGGCTGGGGCCATCCTCTTAACATTGGGAAGAACTTTAAATGAGCAATCAGAGTGGTCCTTTGAACTACTTTCTACAAATAAGCATTAGGGTGCCTAATAGTGTGCCATTTTTCAAGAAAAGTCTGGCATGTTCTGCTAAGTCTGTTTAAAGGAGAAAAAAATGAGGAAATAAAAGTTGGTGAAAATATGTAATTGACTCACATGGTTATTTTGGAGGATGGTATGAATATTTTTATATTTGAAATACAACATTGCAATATATATACACACATATATACATGCATAAATATTTTAAAGAAAATTAACCAGGATGATGGATGGACCTGAAAGTTTGTTATGGTAGAAGGCCTAGGTTTGTTGAACCCAGAGAAGAGAATAATTGAGGGGGAATGGGGGGGGGGCTTCATCTATTTGATAGGCTATCATATGCCCCAGAGGAGAAGGACTGAGGGGGAAAAACTTCCATGAGGCACGTTTCTGCTTGTCATTCTTAAGTGTAACCAGAATGATCTGGAGAGCTTCCTCTCCCTTCGCCTATTGTCCTGGAGCCCCACTCATGGATTTATACCATGCCCATTACTCTATAGGGAGAGACATGCTCTGACTCAACACTGAAAAATGTGCCTTGGGAATTAGTCCCTGTGTCCATGGGACTATGTCCAAAATGATTGGTTATCGAAGCAGGAGAAGCCACCTCTCAGAAAAGGCCATTAAAAAAACTAAGAAACAACATATTCTTCTTCCCTTCCTCTTGAAATGAGTCACACAAGACTCATCAAGCCTCTACCTTGGAACTTGGGGTAGGAGAGCAGAGAAGAAAGAAACCCCCTCACCCCAATTAATGGCAACGAGAAGTACATGGCAGCTGGAGTGTGAATTTCTTGAAGTGACCCCAAGCCTGAACTCATATCTCTGGCTGCCTTCTGTTTTGTGTCTATTTTCCCAAGTCCAGATCAGTAAACTATAAGTTTTTAGAGTAACACTGAATATCATGGTCTGGCTGACACAGATCATGTATCCCATTTCACCCCTTCAAAAGGTTTCTCCAATACCCTTTAAGGAATTTAGAGGATGTCTAGTAGCATCTCTGCCATTGGCCCAAGCTCCCACCAATTAAAGGGGTTCTCTGCATCTCAAGGTAAAGGCATTAAAGTACAGTTCAGTGAAAAGAGTGCCAAGCTTGGTGTCAGGAAACCAAAGTTCAAATCTGGCCTCAGACACTTACTAGCTGTGCACCCCATTTGCCTTAGTTCACTAAAGAAGGAAATGGCAAATCAGTCTAATATCTTTGCCAAGAAAATCTGGTAGGTGATTCAAGGCAATTCTAATAGACTTGGGATGGATAGTGTCATTCACATTCAGAGAGAGAAGTATGGAAACTGAATGTGGGATCAGAGCATAGATTTTCACCTTTTGTTGTTGTTGTCATTGTTTGTTTACTTACTTTTTTCTCTCCTGTTTTTTTTTCTTTTGATCCAATTTTTCTTGAGCAGCATGACATATGGAAAAGTGTTTAGAGGAATTGCAAGTTTAACTTATATTGGATGGCTTGGTGTCTTGGAGAGAGGGGCAGGAGGGAGAGAGAGAAAAATCCGGAAAATCAGGCTTTGCAAAAGTGAATGTCAAAAACTATCTTTGCATGTATTTGGAAAAAATACTATTGAAAAAGAAAAAGAAAGAAAATCTCATAGACGGTATTGGTGGGCTACAGCCCACAGAGTTCTGAAGACTCAGACACAGTCGAAAAACCACCTCTCTTCTAGATCCATTTAATCACTTGAACAGATTAGCTTTTACTTCAAAGGTATAATGGGGATAGGGAGAGAAATATTTATTAAGAACCTACTCTGTGCAAGCTGTTGTGCTCAGTGATTGACAAAGATGTTCTCATTTGATCCTCATAAGCATCCTGTGAGGTAGGTGCTATTATCCCCTTCTTATTGTTGAGTAAACTATTGAGTAAACCAGGTGTCACACAGCTTGTAAGTGGAGGAGACTAGATTTACATTCTGGTCTTCCTGATGCTAGGCTCTCTCCATTGTGCTACCCAGCCACCTATAACAAGAACAAATATTTCCCCTGACACTTAGGAATCTAATCATTTCCGACACCATCTTATACTCTGGGCAAGACAGAGAGATCCAGTTCACAACTTGGTTTGGTTTCTATAGAACACAGCCCCACCAACTTCCAAGTCCAAAGCCTCACCAGGACTTGATTCCTGCCACCCTCTCCTCTTAGGCTGGCAACAGCACCCTTCCTAGAACCCTGTCCCAAGGTTGACATGGTTTGAATCCCAGATCCAATGGGGACTCTACCAGCTATGCTTAGAATGGAAAAGGCCAAGCAACATAGACCAAATCCCCAAACCCTTTTCTCAGGGCCATAGAGCCTAAAGGTGTGGATGAAGGGGAAGCAACCCTTCCTGCCAGCCACATCTCTGAATGTCTCTGGAGAGAGCAGGAAAGAGACAGAGACCAAGAGAAGAAGAGGAAGAGGAAAATATTATCCCTTGTCCATTTGGGGAGTTTTAAAGATGCAGCTTATTCCAGTTATACAGCCAATGGAAAGAGACTATTTGCACGTGAACAGTAGCGGAAACAGAATGGCACCCCTGCAAAGTAGGTCCCTCTCATCTCCCACATAAGGGCCTCCAGCTTTGGGATTCTAGATATGGGCAAAGTTGGGAGGCTAAATCCTAAATTCCAGGGTTTGACCACCAGTTGCCCATAGGACTACAGAGTTTTTTAGAGAAGAGGGTTGCCAAGATGGTTAGGTGGAGGAAAAGTTAAAAGCCAAGTCACTCTGTAAGTTAAGGGGGTGTTGGAACTTGTGTGACATACACAGCACAGAGGAAAATGAAATACTCAAAACTGAGTATATGAGTATATGAAAAACTCAAAATCTAAGAGATTATAAAAGGTGCTTAATGGTTCATATTTGTTAACGTGTTTGTAGACATTTTCGGTTTTAAGTGTTTCTTTTATGATTGAGGAAATCAATACCTGTCCCATACCTGATACTCCCTTTGTACATTATTCATTTCTTTAAGGGAATCTGCTAACTCCTTGTGGGGAAACCCTAAACAGAAACCATACCTAAGCTTTCTTTAAGAGATTTTCCCTGGAACTCAGGAGAGGGGACAATGAAGCAGACAGAGAGAAAAGCCTATACTCTCCTCCTTTAAGGTTCAGGTTCCAAATACAGGTATGAATGTGGGGTAATTCATTTACCAAATCCCATTCCACTTCAAGTAAGATGCCCAACCAGTTAATCTCAAAGACTTCAGGCTGTGTGGAAAAATTTTCCCAATCTGGAATAATATCTTGTTCCAGTTATTAGCTCAATTTGAGCCCAGGAGAGAATTTCATGTGATTCCACATGATTTAGGGAGTTTATTTTAGATACAAATTTATGAATTCAGTCATAATGCTTCTAGTTCACAGGGAAATTTCCAACATTTATGCAGAAGTTGTCTAATCTTAAATTTTCCATCTATCTCTAGTAGCCTTAGACCCTTTGTGATTGAAGCAAAATTCAGGTCACTGGAAATATCTGGGTAAGGAAACAACAGTTTACACGATATGATTGTGGATAGACAGGCATTGAAAAAAGAAATTGGAAAAAGATGTCTTCTTGGGACTTCCCTCAGCCTGGGATTTTTGTCCCAAGATGATGACTGGCTATCCTTGATAATCTCCTTTCTCTGCCTCAGCCTTTGTTCCTCAGAGGATCAGAATACCTCATTTTCTGTCATTTCTTTTAAAAGACAAAATAAAATTCTTAACTGGTTTGATGATTTGTCAGATTATCAGAATTTGCTTTTGGTTATTGGCCTGGGTTGTGCCTATCCTGAGCCTTGCTGGACATGATTCTTTTGCAATTGCTGAAGTATGAGCTGAGGATGGCTTATGGTGCTAGTGAAGAGAGAGGAGCATATAATGGAGATGCCAGAAAGTTAAGATCAACATTGCATGGCAAGAGATTAAATATAGGGGGGTGAGATAGTGAGAGATCTGTGATAACATGTAGGTCTCAAGGATGGGGGACTAGAGGATGATATCACTTTCAACAGCAATGGGAAGGTAAGAGGTGAGGAGAGCTTAGGAGGAAAGAGAACCAATCTTCAGTTTAAGAAGGCTCCTCAACATCAGCAGTTAGAGATTTGAGATTTGAAGGTGGGGACCTTCAAGAACCAGAAAGATTAGGGCAGATATGAGAATCATCAACATGGAGATAAATCGAGGAGGGAGAAGTGGAGACCCTTCTCAGAGAAAGAGATAAAGGTAATGAATGCATAGCATATCACCGAGAACTTGTTGCCATTCAATCATGTCTGATTCTTCGTGACCCCAATTGAGGTTTTCTGGGAAAAGCTACTGGAGCGGTTTGCCATTCTCCCCATTCAGCTCATTTTATCAAGGAAGGAATTGAAACAAATAGGGTGAAGTGGTGTAGCCAGGGTCACACAGCTGTCTGGCATCAGACAGACCTGAACTCAGAAAGGCCTCGACTCAGGCCCAGCATTCTACCCACTTCCCCAACCTAGCACTTAGCAGATGTTAAATAAATGCCCATTTATTAGCCGATAACCATACTTACCTCCAGTATCAAAATCCTGACCTCCAAACCCACTTGATGGGATAGGAACCATATCTAGGAAACAAGTCCAATTTTTAGTATGAGTATTTATCCCTTGAAAATCAGGAAATGTTCCAAATCAGGGCTTGATTGTTGCAATTGTTTTGATTGTCTAGATTTAAGTGATGAAGAAAGTATTAATAACATAGATTACATTTAAGCATGCCACATTTTTTTTAAATTTTGCTTTGTTTTCTGGAAAGCTGGCTGTTTAAACACTTAAAAAACAACAGTGACCATAATACAGCTAAGGGAAGTATCCTTTTTTGTCTTCAAGGTTATGATTTTGTTGTTTATCCTTCATTCTCTTAGTGGACCATGATTTCAGGGAACTGATGCCATGATATGCAAATAGGAATTGGATTTAAGTGAGGGAGAGCTGGGCAAGGTCACTAGCCTTACTTTCTTCTCCCAAAATATTTGGGTTCAGTGGAATGCTCTAGATCAGGATGACTGGAGATGATCCTGGATAAAGTGGGAGACATTGACCTCTTGATCTGAGACAATACCCATTCAGTGATTAAAGACAAGTAAGTCATAGTTAAGATACTGATCACAGGGAGGAAGTCCTTTCAGTCCTTCAGGGGAGGAGTCCAGGAAAGAACTGAATAATGGAAGGTTTTTTTGTTTGTTTGTTTAATACATTTTTATTATTGTTTTCTGTTTCTCAAATCACCATGGTATCCCACATATCCCTCCCACTCTGCTTCTCCCAAGAACCATTCCATATGCCAAATAGTATTTTTTTTAGAGAAGAAAAAAAAAGTGCAACTGATCAATACACTGAGTCTCCAAACATGTCTTATATGTGACACCTCTAGTGCCCCTACCTCCATTAAATGGTAGGTTGGGGGATGTCTTTTCATCCTTCTTCATTTAAGCCCCTCCTTGATCCTTATACATTTGTTAAATTTGCTTTTGATTTTTTGGCATGTCATCGTTGTTTCCATTTACATTGTTGTAGTCATTGTGTATATTGTTTTCTGGGCTTTGCTCACTTCACTTTGCTTCGGTTCATATAGAGCTTTCCATCCTTCTCTCTATTCACTCCACATATCATTTCTTATGACACGTGAATATTATTCCATTGAATTCACATACCACAATGTGTTTAACCATTCCCCAATTGATTTTGTTTCCAATTCTTTACTATCACAAAAAAATGAGGCTACAAATATTATATGTTTGGAATATATACTTTCTTCTTATTGATTATCTCTCTGAGATATAAGCCTAGTAATGCAATCTGTGAGTCAAAGGGTATGGATATTTCAGTCATGTCATTTGTATAACTGCGCTTTGCTTTCCAAAGTAGCAACACCATTTCATAGCCCTAAAACAGCAGATTCATGTGCCCATCTTTCCACAGCCTCCCCAACACTGTCTGTTACTATTTTTTACCATTTTTCCCAATTTGCAGGGTGTGAAGTGAATCCTCAGGTGAGATTTGTAATTCTTTTATTATTAATGATTTGGAGCATTTTTTTCATATGGTTGTGAATACCTTGAAGTTCTCTTGAGAAGTGTTTGTTCATATCCTTTGATCATTTTGTGTATCAGGAAATGGCTAATAGGCCTATATAGTGAGGAATGGAAATGTTAACTACAAAAACAAATTTAGGGTTATTCTATCTCTGGTCTTGCTCACATACAGAGAAAAATGTTATTTGCTGATTGTGGGTGCATAATTTTGACCTTGTCCATAATCATTTCCATTTTAGTATGCCTTGAGTGTTGTATCCCAATTTCCTCAAAACTGTAAAAATTTCCCGCTTTCCCCATTTTTAGTTCCTCATACAACACATTGGGGATCATGATATTTCAATGTGGATGTGCTGATGGAGCTCTTTCTTAATTTCCATCTTTCTATTCTTGAATGATTGACCTTAATGGAGTCTCTGAGATTCAAAGACTGAGGTAAAGAGGGAAAGGAAAAAAAACATTTATGAAGTACCTCCTCTGTGCCAGGCACTGTGCACTTTACAAATACCTCATTTGATCCTCATAATAATTCTGGGAAGTAGCTATTTGTTTTTATCTCTGCTTTACAGATGAAGAAACTGAGGCAGTTCAATGGGAGAGACAAAATGCAAATAATGTCATAACTAGAGCCTCCTGTTACCTTCCTATTCTTCTCACACTTTACTTCCCTCTGCCTACTTTGGAATTCAGGGACATTGGCCTCCTTGCTGACCCTGAAACAAGTAGTAGCTCCATTTCTTGACTTTGCATTTTCATTGGTTGTCTTACCTACTTCCAATCCTATTCCCACTCCCTTGTCAGGAATACTGTTCCTGACTCTTCCTTCAGTTCTCAGCTAAAATCCTATCTGCAAAAAATCTTGCCTGGTTCCCTAATGCTGGTACATTTATTTGAGTTCCTCCAATTTGACCTGCATATCTCACATATGTAGAGAACAAGGAAATAAAACTAGATACAGAACCTACTATGTACCAGACATTGTGCTAAGTACTTTACAAATACTATCCATTTGATTTTCACAAAAGCCCTGGGAGGTAGATATGATTCTTATCTCCACTATACAGTTGAGGAAACTGAGGCAGGGGTACAGTAACTTTCCCAAGATCACACATCTACCAAATGTCTAAGGCCAGATTTGAACTTGGGTCTTCCAGACTCCAGGCCCATGGATGAAGCCATGGACTCCAAATCCCCATTTAAGATGGGAACCCAGGTTAATTCCCTTGGTCCCTCCCACTACTGCCCTAATCTGCTTTTCAACTGTCATTTCTCTCCCCACTTCCCACGGTTAGATTATAAGTTTCTGTTTTTTTATTCACCCTTGCAAAGCCTTGCAAAGAAAAAAGCAAACCACTTTTTCTTCCTCCATTCTCCCCTCCCCAGTGAGCAATCCAATATGTTAAACATGCACATTTCTTCTACACTTATTTCCACAATTATCAAGCTGCACAAGAAAAATCAGATCAAAGGGGGAAAAATGAAAAAGAGAACAAAAGTAAATAAACAACAACAAAAATGGTAAAAATGCTATTGTAAACCCCACAGTTCCCACAGTCCTCTCACTAGGTGGAGATCGCTCTCTTCATCACAAGATCATTGGGACTGGCCTGGATCATCTCATTGTTAAAAAGAACCATGTCCATCAGAACGGATCATTTTATAATTTTCTTATTGCCTGCTGTGTACAATGATCTCCTGGTTCTTCTCATCACTTAGCATCAGTTCATGTGAGTCTCTCCAGTCTCTCAGAAATCATTCTGAGATTGTAAGTTTCTCGAGGATAGAGATTGTCTTTATCTTTTGTCACTAGAGCTTAGCACACTGCCTGGTACATAGTAGGTTCTGGGACTTAGGAAATGCATACTGACTAACTCTTAAGAGATTTGCCCAGAGTCACATAGTTGGTAAGTGTCTGAGGCTATACTGTATGTCTTTACTGTTCTTCAAAAATGTTTCACACTACATATGAGCTCAATTTAAATTCCATGTATGTGAAAGGAGGAAGGGTTTGGGCTGTTTAATGGCAGTTGTCTTATAGAGGATATCTACTACAAACCCTAAACAGAAGATATGCTCGCCATGGATCGTGGAGTTTTTCAGCTACACCGGCGACACTAATTCAAGACCCAGAACATTGCTACGACTTGATAGATGAGATTGAGCCTCACAGTAAAGTCCCAGTGGATGAATCAGAAGGCCTCTTAACCACATTCAGATATACATCTGTAGAGACAACCAATATCCCTGGTCAAAGTTAGCACACAGGGAGATTTCAGACCGACGATAAAGTAGGCCTCAAATGAGAAGCAGATGAGAAAGAAGGGATGAATAAATAAAATATTTATTAAGCACTTATTCTGTGCAAAGCCTTGTACTAAGAGCTAAAGTTACAAAAAGTACAACAGCTACCGTTCTCAAGAAGCTCACATTCTAATGGGGCAGATTTCAGCTGTGAGTCAGCTGAAAATAGAGGTCTTATGGTCCTTTGGGGGGACAGTCAGGTCTCTTCTCTAATGCGATTTCCACTGATAAAATCCTACCGGTTTCTGATGTTGAAACATACAACAGAGCCAAAGACTGTCATCTTTGGGATGGCGGGATGAACTTTTCTTTCTGGGTCCTCAGTGGACCTAGCTGCCACATGAGCAGTCGTGTTCCAGGCTGCATCCTCACAGGAGGATGGCTGGGGGGGCAAGTTGGGAGCACTGTTCTTCCCAAAGCTTTTGGATTCAAGATCTGGGCTATCTCCATCAGGCTCTGAGGGGAGAAAGTTGATGGTGAAAGTTGAAGGGGTGAAGGTCAAGGTGATGGTGAGGGAATAACTTGCCAAACACAAACTGCCTCCTGTTTCTCCCTCAGAATGCTGGCTTGCTTCAGCTAGGCTGATTTATCTCACCTGTGGGTGGCAATTGGTAGAGAGTAAATGTGATGGCATTTGGGATTATATAATAGTTTCGGTTATTCCAAGTGACTCCCTGAAACAAAGACCCATCTTTTTGATATTCTTCCAGCTAAAGGATTTTATATACTTTATGATTTTGATGCAGTGTTTTGTGAACCTTAAAGTTCTATAAAAGGTTATTTATTACTGTTTTTTTTTCCAACCAGAAGCATATGAAATCATATTTTCCCTGTATCAAGTCAATTCAACAAGTATTTATGAGGCATCTCTTATGAGTATACTACACTGCTTAGCACCAGAGATACAAAAAAAGGCAAAAGACATCCCCCCTCGAAGCTTCTAGTCACTCAAATGCCAACACAACTATTATTTCTATTGTAGAGCCTGATGCCATAGAATCTTTTTTTTTCCTACTAAAGTCAAATGTGGGAATTTTCCCCTAATCATGCTCTAGTTCTGTTTCCCTCCCTTCTCCAGATATTTTCACCCCAAAATACAACTGACACCTCAAACTCCCAATTTTTTAAACTCAGCATATCTGTCTCCTCTACCACAGCTCCCCCTCTATATTTTCCTGTTTCTGTCTATAGGATAATGTACATGTAGTGTGGGAAGTGGCCAATGAGCCTTCTTCTTCTGAGATTGACCAGTAAGCTTTACTAATACAGTCCTCTACGTACTTCAGAGAATATGCAAGCATTGCTTCTGAAGAATGGGTCAAAGAATAAATCATAGAAGCAACAATTAGATAAAAGAAATTGACAACTGTGAAACAACATAAAATGAGGGGGATATAGCTAAAGTAGTTCTCAGAGGAAAAGGAGACTTATATCAACAAAATGTTTTAAAAGTGATGATTTGTGATTATACAAAATTAGGGAGCAAATAACTAAGCAAGCCTATAATGAGCACAAAAGAGGAAGTATTAAAATTATATAAACTGAAAACTTATATAGAAATGATCAATCAAGCTAAAATCTGACTTTTAAGAGACTACTAAAATTTATAAACTTTTGGCCAATATTATTTTTTAAGAGAAAAGAAAATAAAAAGAACAAAAGACTAAATGATCAAGGTGAAATCAGAATGAAATCAGAAGAAATTAAAAGAAAAATCAGAACACAAATATTTTTTAAATTGAATTAAATTAAATTAAATAACTTTTTCTAAAGTGAGAAAGAAATAAAGGAATATCTTCAAAAATATAAAATACTTGAACTAACCCTAAACCAAATAGATATCTTATGTAAGTTAATCTTAGAAAAGGAACTTTTACTAACTGTAAAGGAACTACCAAAGAAAAATCTCCTGGTCCACAAGAGAAATTCATTAAACTTGTGAAGAACAGTTAGTACTCATATACTTCATAAATTATTCTCAAAAACTGATAAAGAATAATGTGGAAAAATGAGCTAATATTTTTGCTCAGTTCACCTAACACACTTACTCCACCACAACCTAGAAAACATGCTACACTGAATTCTGATTGGAAAGCCAAGATAAAGTCATCATGAGTCATTTTTTCAGCCCAGGGCAGTTAAGGAAGACCGAGACTGGGGACATTTGGGCAGGGCTGGCCAGGAGCACAGTGCAGTAGCAGTAGTAGGGGGTATTCTAGCACCAGAGACAGAGAAGGGGATAAAACTGAAATAGCAGAGAACCTCGGGATCAGTGCTGAGAATAGGAATAAGTGCCTGATATCAACTTGGTTTTTTTATTTGTTTGTTTTGTTTTTGCTGAGACAATTGGGGTTAAGTGACTTGCCCAGGGTCACACAGCTAGGAAGTGTTAAGTGTCTGAGACCAGATTTGTACTCAGGTTCTCCTGACTTCAGGGATGGTGCTGTATCCACTGTGCAACTTAGCTGCCCAATATCAATTCTGTTAACCATTATTCAAACCCTTGGCATAGTTACAGAGCAAAGAATAGCCTGGTGTTACAGTCTTGATCATGGTTGTGTATAATAGCCAAGGAATGATTTCCAGAAATGTAGCTTGTGTGGTTTGGAACCTAGGAGCATAACAGCTATTCAGTTCTAGCATTTAGCAGTAAAATAACCAGGGCAAGAGTCCTAGATCAAAGGGGACTTAGAAGTTCAATCACTTTGAAGTCATAGAACTTCCCAAAGGGATAATACTATCTGGGGCCAATAGCAGTCTATGGAAACTCAATCCTACAAAAGCCAATAGACCTAAATTATGAGTCAAGAACTTGCAAAGTTGAGATCAAGAGGGCAGGGAACAAAATCTGTCTCCAAACCTTGGAAGTACAAAAGCTTGCACATCTCCCTCAAGTGAGCTGTGAAAACAGCAGAAGGTCATAACAAAGTCAGATGTTCAGGCTAGACAACCCCACACCCATAAGCAAACACAGCGCAACACTAAGATAAAATAGAAATAGGCTGGAAAAAAATGAACAAGAAAAATGTTACCATACGTTACAATAAAAAAGGTAAGATCAAAACACAAACTTAGAAGAAAATAAGAACTTAAAACAAATTTGAGAAAAGCTTGAAGAAAAAATGTAGATTGGATGCAAGTCCAACAAGAATTTCTAGATGAATTGATGGCATTTTAAGAGAGAAAAGGAAAAAAAAAAACATTCAAAAAACAAATGGGAGTGTGAGAAATAAGACCACAGGTTCAATTTCAGTCTGTTTTGAAAGATTGAGAGAGATTGTAGGATGTAGCCTTTAATTCTCATGAGAAGTGGGTATATCTCCCTCAGGGAGAATGCACCAACACAGAATTAAGAGCAAGTTTTTCTAAATTAGCACCCTCCTTCTCCCCTCCCACTTAATCTTTAATTGCCAGAGAAATAGATCCTGGCACATACCTAACCCTAATGTTAGGAAGTGTTCTTCCCCACTCCAATGTGTCTGATGGACAGAGAAGACACTATGCATGAGCCTCATTAAGCAAGTAAGAAAAACCTTCTCCCGGTCATTGATCCTAGTCAGTTTCTAGCCTAGACTCTTTTATCAGAATTTTGAAGCTAAGTTAGTTTTGCCTTCTGAAAGTATATTGGTCAGTGATAACTTAATCTTACTTTACTGTGAAGCTCGCAACATTCTGTGGAAACCTAACTTTTCAGTATTTCTAACAGGAGTGTTAAAGGAAAAGTGAAAAAAGAAATGAGAGGTATGCAAGAAAGATATGAAAAGTGAATTTAACAACTTGGAAAAAGAGTTACAGAGACTCTTAGAAGAAAATCATTCCTTGAAAATGAAAATTAGCCAGATGGAAGTTATTGGCTTTTGTGGATTAATTATAATTTATTAATAATATTTGTATTCAAACTTCAGGTGATTAGAGATTGCTTGTATATGGAATGTTATCCAGACCTCAGTTAGGAATGCTAGAAATGGGGAATTTGGGGATCCTCCAGATTCTGGATCCACTGAAAGTATTTTTGTTTTGGGAAGATCTCTCCCACAGTCTTATTTTGAGTCTACCCAAGCTTGTGTTTTGTGTTCTCTTCCTGTGATTCATGTGTGTCTCATGTGTGATACCTGTCAAATGATTCCTGTGTGATGCATCGGTGGAAATCTTTGTCAAAGTCCTATATAACGTAAACCTTTCACTACCTAGAGGAGGGAGTCACAGCTTCTTTCTGCCTCTCTCTACCAAATGATCTCAAAATTTTCTTTCTAAAACTATTTCAGGCTTTGGAGTTTGTTCTCACAAACAACCAAATGGTATCAGGAGTGGTTCATAGATCTTATAGTCCAAGTTCCTGTACAACATTGCTCTTTCTAGTGTCAGACTTTCCTTTCATCACCAGACACATCCACAGCCAAGCTTCCTTTCAGCTTTGGCCCAACCACTTCATTCAAACGGGTGCTATTTACAGTTGTCCTCCGCTCTTCCCTGGTAGTGTACTGGACGTCTTCCATCCTGAGGGGTTTATCTTCTAATGGCATCTCCTTTATCATTTCCTTGGCAAAGACACTGGAGCGGTTTGCATTTCCTTCTCCAATGGATCGCCTTTTGTCAGCGCTCTCCACTATGACCTGTCCATCCTGGGTAACCCTACATGGCAATGCTTATAGTTTCATTGAACTTCATAAGCATCTCTGCCATGACAAGGCAATGACCCAGGGGGTGGAGGGAAATACAATATCAAGAACCCTTAAAGACGTGAGAAAAAATGGGTCATTCCTTCAGTGGATAAATAATCTAAACTAATTGGTGACAAGTCCTGGACATGGGTGCATTTATGGAAACTGAAAGGGCAAACAGGTGAGTTTTGTCTTCCATATCACTCCTGCTACTACAGAATTCAAGAATGTTTATTTCCTCACCCAGTAGCAAGGGAGGAATTTTTTTCCAAGTTGGACAAATCAGCAGGGATATATGTCACAAATGATGATGAATATATTGGATGTTTATGAATCAAATGTTAAGATTTCAGTTGCCGGAGTTCCAATTGTAAATGAAGTCCTTGCCTTGGAAACAAGTCCATTCACTCCTGTTCTTTCCATATACAAATGAATTATAGTTATTCCTTCCCCATCATGCCTTTCCCACTGGTTTCAATATATCATGAGAAACTCAATGGGATTTGGGGAGGGAGTTTTGTGGAAGGCGCTGATGAGAGAAAAAGTTTAGAAATGCAACAATGCATAAAATATTGGTATACTACTGTATAATATCAAGCCAAATTTTGCATTAAGGTATTGTAAACACCCCATAAAAGAAAAATAAAAAATTCATACTTCTCTACTACAAAGAGAGGGCCAAAAATTTTGCACAAGTCTTCCAAATCACAGGGAGCAACGAGGCCCTCCCACCTCCCGCTGTGGTATGGAAGGGAGAATTGTAATTTCTCCTCATTTCCAAGCCAGGAATGTCTGCTTTGCATCTGAAGGCTTCCCCTTTTAGGTTTCCACTCTTTTTGACTTTTAGCTTTTATTGCCATCTCGCCGGGACATCCCTTTTTAACCTAAGTCCAGCCTAAGGTCAGCTAAACTAAACTTCTTGTTCATTGGAGTCTGACTCTTCATAACCCTATGGGCCACAGCACGCCGATACTATGAGATTTTTGGGGCGAAAATACTGGAGTGGTTTGCCATTTCCTTCTCAAGGGTTTGCATATGCATGTATCTGTATATGTATACATATGTGTGTATCTATATATTTGTATATTGGCACTGTGCTTTACCAATATTTTTGGAGAGGTGAGTGCTATTATTATCCCCATTTTACAAATGAGAAAACTAAAGCAGCCAGTAGTGAAGTAACTTGCCCAGGATCGTATATCTAGTGAGAGTCTGAGGTCAGTTTAATGCAGAGTTAAAACATAACAATTAACACAGTTAAAGTTAGGTGCTGAACCCAAATTTACTATGCTTTACCTGAACTTAGTATGGGTAATAATCATGCTCTCAGATATTTCAATAGCAAAAATAGATTTGATTCAAAGGGACAAATAGTAAAAATGCATTAAATTAAAAGGTACCATACCCAATGATTTCATAGTAACAGTTAACAAAAATATACCAAATAGCATAACATCTATTATTTTTTGCTTCATTCTCAAAGAGGTCCATGACATATAGAGAGGTGACTCCATGACATCAAGTGATTGGATTGGAGTGAGGGAGGGCTGGGCGACGTTGCCTGCCTCACTTTCCCTCCAGAGCCATCTGGGGCAGTGGCCAGAGAGAGATCAGCAGGCCTGGAGATGGCCCCAGATGAAATGGGAAACCTCCACCATCTCAGTTTGACTGAGGCCCCACCCATTCAATGCTTAAGGCTGGGTAGCCATTGAAGCAAAAGATCTCTTCCTTCACCTTTAGTCCCAAAAATTCTATATAAATAAGTAAATGAATGAATGAATCTGGGAGGGGAAGACCCCAGGGTTTCTGATCAAAGCAGAAATGAGGGCTAATTTACGTGCAATCTGAGTAAATCCAGACCCAAACAATGACCAAATGGGACTTGGCCTGGGACCTATTGGTGGCTGATGAGAATCAGATTGGTTTTGATTTAAGGCCTGGACCTTAAGAGAGAAATCTAGCCAGTAGACCCAAAGGTATCATAGGAGACTTCAGATGTGTAAAAGAGAAAATAGAAATGCATTTAAGAGCATCTGTAGGTAAGGATATGATACCCTAAGTAGACAGAGGGAGGGCAGGGAAGGAAGAAGTACAACACCTAAATACTTCAAGTATACCTTAAAGTGTTACATGGAAACATGGACAATAAAACAATAATAACCTAGGACTTTCGTGCACCCCTTTTAGACCTTGATAAAACTAAGAATACATAAGAAATAAGGCTATTTATTTTAGTAACATTAGTTATGACAGATTTCGAGAGATCACTGAATGGAAATAGAAGGTCACATTGCACATAACATTCACAAATATCAACAATGTATTAAACCTCACAAAATTGCAGAAAAGTAGAAAATCAAATATCCTTTACTGGCCACAGTGCAAGTAAAATTATATTGAGTAAGGGATCATTAATTGAAGAGTAACAATCCTAATGGTTTATGAACATATCACAGAAAAACAGATATCATCAGCCAAAGCAATCCTTAAGGGAAAAATTTTTATCTCCACACACTTTCATCAATATATGAAATTCATCAATGAACAAAACCTGATCAATAAATCAAGCATGCAACTAAAAAATAAACCTCAGAAAATCAATAGATTTTAAAACCACAATTGAATATCAAAATTAGAAATTCTAACAATTAAAAAAATTAACAAAATTGAAAACAAATAAAATTTAAATTAATAAACAAAACCAGAAAGTGGTTTTTTTAAAGACCTCAAAAGATAGATGAAATGTTAGTCAATTTAATATCAAAAAAGAAAACAAAATTATCTGTATCAAAAATGAACAAAAGAAACTTTATAACAATTGAAGAAGAAATTAAAAGTACTGGAAATTACTTTTAACTATATGCCAATAAAACAAAACTTAAATGAAATAGGTGAATATTTACAAAAACATAAAATGCTTGAATTAACAATAGAAAATAGGGAATTTAAATAACTGTCTCAAAAATAAATTGAACAAGTCACAGAAGAAATTCCAAGGCAAAAAAACAAACAAACAAACAAAAAACTTGGCATTAGATGAATTTATAAGTAAATTTTATCAAATGTTCAAAATCAGTTAATTTCATTCACACACAAAAATAGGAGAGGAAGGGATTCTCTAAATTCCTTTTATGATACAAATATAATGTTAAAAAATGTTTATTGCTTGTTGGAATCAGGAAAACTGGAGTTCAAATCCAGCCTCAGATCTTCTCTGTGATCCTAGGCAAGTGACTTAAATCTGTTGGTCTCAGTTTCCTCATCTGTATAATGGATAATATTTTTAAGAAAGAGACAGAGAGAGACAGAGAGACAGAGACAGAGACAGACAGGTGGGGGAGGAAAGAAGGGAGGGAAGAATAGAGAAAGAGACAAAGATTCAGAGAGAGAGACACAGAGAGAGAGAGAGACATAGAGTGGGGAGGGAGGAGGTGAAGGAGAAGAAAAGTTTAACAATCAGAAAAGGTGATGAACACATTTTTTTAAAGTTTTGATTGTACTTTATTTTTGATGGAATTGTTTGCTACCTTCTTTTTTTCATAATTATAACTTTTTATTGACAGAGCCCGTGCCTGGATAATTTTTTACAACATTATTCCTTGCACTCACTTCTGTTCCAACTTTTTTCCTCCCTCCCTCCACCCCCTCCCCCCCGATGGCAAGCAGTCCTATACATGTTAAATATGTCGCAGTATATCCTAGATACAATATATGTTTGCAGAACCGAACAGTTCTCTTGTTGCACAGGGAGAATTGGATTCAGAAGGTATAAATAACCCGGGAAGAAAAAGAAAAATGCAGATAGTTCACATGCGTTTCCCAGTGTTCTTTCTTTGGGTGTAGCTGCTTCTGTCCATCATTGATCAATTGAAACTGAATTAGATCTTCTCTTTGTTGAAGAAATCCACTTCCTTCAGAATACATCCTCATATAGTATCGTTGGATCAACACTTTTTTTTTTTTTTTTTTTTTTTTTTATGAATCATGCAACCTGCAAAATTGGGAGTCGGGAGGGGAAGGGCACCATGGGGCAGTTCAAGAAAACTGATTTTCAATTTTCTGTGTGAACATTTATATTCTCAGAAATCAGCAAAGGCTGAAGGAAATCATTGGGGCTTGATTCATTGTTTTGTTTATTGTCTTAAGAAAACTATAATAATGCAAATCCAATTTAAAAGGGTGTTTTCCACTCTTTTCTCTCTGTTTTCCCCTCCTTATTCCCCACCACACACCACATTCTGCTCCTGGGGAGAGAGCAAGACAGCTGATGGTGATTTCTGTTTTTGTTCCTGGCACATCACACAAGCTTGGGCCCAAGATTTTTTCCTAGTCTCACACAGGTAACTTTTTCATATCCCACTGGATCTCGGGCCTACCTTTGAAATACAAGCAATCCTATTCCTCAGACCTCTCCCATAATAAAACTTCTTGTTCTTGTGGGACAGAGCTCAGAATTGGTGCCCTCTCACTGAAGGGCACTGGGTGGTGGCTTCCTGCCTAAGGGCAGCTAGGGGTTGCCAGGAGGCATGAGAACCAGGCCAGAAGTTAGAAAGACTCCTCTTCCTGAATTCAAATCTGGCCCCTGACACTTACTAGTCATGTGACCCTAAGCTGATCATCTCACCTCTACCTGCCTCCGTTTCCTCATCTGTAAAATGAGCTGAAGAAAGAAAAGGCAAACTTCTCCAGGATCTTTGCTGAGGAACCCCAAATGGAGTCACAGAGAATGGGATACAATTGAAAAGACTGAACGACAACAAATAGCAGTGTCTGGCACATAAGTATGTGCAGGGCCTACGAACCTCTGTTCATCTTCCTATGGTTACCTAAGAGGAAAAACAAAAGGAATCACTGTTGGTTTTTTTTTTTTTTCAGTGTTCCTGATCAGGACTGTTGAATTTGCTAGATCTTTAGGGAACAGTTGCTGCTGGTGGGGAGGAGCAGAACTGGCCTGTAGTTTCCTCCTACTATATTATCTTGCCTGGTCTCTGATGAATACTCTTCTGGAATACTCTTCTTTTGATATTCCTGAGTAAACCTTTTCCAGACAGAGGGACACTCCAGTCACAAGTAGGTAAGGACAGTAAACATTTTGTAAATGTTTCTTTGAGTAAATCCATAAAAATTGGTCTCTTCCCAACACATGGGGTCAAGGAAATTCCCTCCTCTCCTGAGAAGCACTGGGACCCTCTCATAGTAGTAAACCCCATTATTCTTGGGACTGTTGGAAGAGAATTGTCTTTGAAGTCTAGAAGGCCAGAGAAACGAGAGCTATGTTTACTCTTACTGTTCTCATATTTTAAAGGGGGTCATTGATGGAACCCTAGCTCCAGAAAGATTCCACCAGGGTCCTTGGTCAGCCCTTCTGTTCAGTGAAGCAACAGTGCCATCTCATGGCCGAAATAATCATCCATCTGACTCCACTTCCAAAAATATTTCTTAAGTGTACGCTATAAGCCGGGTTCTACGCTTGGTATGGTACCTGAATGTAAAGATGAATGATGATTTACTTAATCCCTTTGACCTTGAAGGAGATGATATTCTTACCTCCAGCATTTAGGGTTAGAGACACTACCCACACTCTAGAGTAGGCTCTGATGCCTGGACTATAGTAATAGCTCCTGGTGGGACTGCCTGTTCAAGCTGCTCCCCACTCCAGTCACCAAAGTGATTTTCCTAACATAAATACATCCAACTGTGGCACACCTCCCCCTACTCCAGTATAAACTTGAGTGGCTCCCTATGGCCTCCAGAAATAATGCTGTCTGGTGTTCAGAGCCTATCATAACCTAGCCCTGCCCTACCTTCCTCATTCCTTTCCTGTACTCTCTGATCCAGTCATTTCAACAAACAAGACACTCCATCTCTTGGCTTTAGGCATTTTTTCCAGTTGTCCCCCACTTCTGGAATGTAGCCTCTCCCTCTTCCTTTCTAACTCTAACCTTCCTTTAAAGGCTTCCTTTAAATCCCCTTTTACAGGAAGTCTTTCACAACTCCTCTTAATTCCGGGGTCTTCTTTCTTAATTGTTTTCTCTTTATCTGATCTCTAATCTGTACCTAATTGTTTGTGGGTTGTTTATCCATAATCCACTGGCTGTGAGCCCCTAGAAGACAAGGAGTGCTTATCTTCTTTATCTTCTTTATCTCCAGCACTTAGTGCAAGGCCTGGGATGAAGCAGGAGTTGAATGGGGTGCTTATGGGTTGACTTATTGATAAGCCATTGAAGAAATGTATACTAAAGATATGGGGTAGAGCTGGGCAGGTGGGTAGCTTAGTGCAGTCAGCAATAAAAGGCAATGCCGACCAGATCATTACATACTTCAACAACAATACTATATGATGACCAATTCTGATGGACGTGGTCCTCTTCAACAATGAGATGAACCAAATCAGTTCCAATAGAGCAGGGATGAATTGAACCAGCTATACCCAGTGAAAGAACTCTGGGAAATAAGTGTGAACCACTACATAGAATTCCCAATCCCCTCTATTTTTGTCTACCTGCATTTTTGATTTCCTTCACAGGCTAATTGTACAATATTTCAGAGTCCGATTCTTTTTGTACAACAAAATAACTGTTAGGACATGTATACTTATATTGTATTTAATTTATACTTTAACATATTTAACATGTATTGGTCAATCTGCCCTCTGGGGGAGGGAATGGAGGGAAGGAGGGGAAAAAATGGAACAAAAGGTTTTGCAAGGGTCAATGCTGAAAAATTACCCATGCATATATCTTGTAAATAAAAAGCTATTAAAAAAAGGGCAATGCCATGTGTTCTCCAGCCTGTTATGTTCATCCTTGTAGGCTGGTTAGGGACAGAGCAAATTGCTGACCCATTCATTTCCTTAGGGACCATGTCCTTGGACATAGGAGGGATCTCAATACATGAAACAGTGAAGCTCATGCACAATTTGACTTGGCATCTGGGCAGCATGTATCCATGCAAGTGAAGTAAGGAGCACAGAAAAAATCCTTTGTCTCTTGGAAAATCTCTCAATCACAGATTTGGTGTCAAATGCAATATTCCATTCATTCACTGCCATATGAGAGAGCCCTCTGGTCTTTGGGAGTCAAAAAGTACGAACTTGAAGCCTGTCTCTGCTCGTAACCAACGAGGGAACAGTCAGAAATTTTTCATTGTGGGTTCCTCAGTATCCAGGGAGATTTTTGTCTACAAGTGGGTGAGAGTGAAAAGGGAACCTCAAAACTGAAAATCCTTAAAGGAGAAAACCTTCAGTGAAGGACTCCACCCCAAGCACAAACAGTTTCACCTTTGTTATCTAGGTGGAGTTGGCTCAGTCCTCAAACCCACTGAATTCAATTCAAATTCTAACACTACCTGAAACCCAGCAAGGAGCCAAGCTGGGACTCCACCCACGAGTTCCCTTCAGCTTGTAGCCAAAACCCCCTATTATAAAAGAGCCAAACTAAAACCCTCTTTTTGCAGAGGTTCCAAACATGCCAGCCATACCATGCTTGACAGCCCAAGGAGCTTTTGCCTACTGGAATACTGTTTCCAGTGCCCTCTTATCTTTACCCTCACCTATTTCCTAACTTCAAATCCCCATAATAAACCTCTTTTATCAACGTAGGTTTTCGGGTCTGTAAATTCCTTTACAGAGAACTGCGCCCCAGAAAGGGAATCCTCAGAACTCCCTGCCCTTGCACTGCCACTAAACCTTATTTAACTCCCTGACCACCAGAAATCCTAATTTCATTTGGGTACCTCAAATCTAAACCTCATCAAGAGGACCAACACTCAAAGGAAATCAGAAGTTTTATTAGCATGTTAAGGAAGGCTGATCACTAGTAGCAATGTTCATTTTCTCATAACTGAGTACTTGCTTATGTACCTGTATAGCAGGGCAGGGTTTAGGTCATATGGCCAAAAAGCAGTATTCTCTGGTATTTAATTGGACCAATCAGTCTTCATGTGAGCTGGATTGAATTGAGCATACCCAAGTCCTAGATTATATGGTTCTTTGCAGATGATTAGCTAGAAAGCGTCTACTGGAGGAAAAGAAGTACGATATAGTATAAACAATCCCTGTGCATTCTCTTTTTTTTTGGGGGGGGGGCTAATTTGGCAATTGGGATTAGTGACTTGTTCAGGGTCATACAGATAGGAGGTTTAAGACCAGATTTGAACTCGGGTCCTCCTGACTTCAGGGCTGGTGCTCTATCCATTGCACCATCTAGCTCCCTCCCACCCCCTGTGCATTCTTTAAAACAACAAATAAACATGTGTATATCCTCCAATAAAACAGGTCACCAATGATAAAATATTATTAAAAACTTGCTTAATAATTTTGAAGTAAACTGGACTTCATATGAGTAACAAGATGATAGACTAGACATTTTCTCCAAAGAAGAAACTTTCAAACTTCTCCAAAGGAGAAATTACACACCAAAGATAAAGCAATTTAATCTGTCTCCATAGCTGGGACACCCAGAAGTCAAAAACAAGATCACACATACACACACACACACACACACACACACCACACACACCACACACATATACACACACCACACACACGCACGCACACACACACACCATATACACGCATGCATACACACCACACACTCACCACACACACACGCACACATATACACACACACACCACAAACATACATATACACCACACACACACTACACACACACACATACACCATCTCACAAAAAAATCAACAATAAAAGCGAACACTCACCAACCTTGAGTTCATTCTGTACTACTTCACCACCTTCCATACTACTGATTTTGAGGTTACAGTAACAGAGCCAAGGTCAAGAAATAGACATCAAAACCTACCCCTAAGCCCCAGATCCCCATCCCTATTTCCAAGGTCATAGAGGTTGTGAAAATTGCCTTAAGACTCAAGAGCTGGATTGACCATAGCCCTTCAGGAGCAAAAGTCTAGCAGGGGCTGCAACTGAGAAATACCAATGTTGCCCAGCTCCAAACAACTTAAGCCAGGCCAGAGAATTGAAGGATCAAGGGAGTGGGACATCAGAGGGAGTAGGGGGGGAATTGTGTAGCACTCCATCAAGCCTGAGCACAGCACCCAGCTGGAGCTAGTTCTGACCACCTAAAAGCTGTCCAGGGCAGAAATCTAGTAGGCTGGTAAGGTGTGAATGATCCAGCACAGGAAGAGATTGAGACATGTTGAGATCCAGATCCCAAGAAAATGTAATTGTAGGGGAGAGTCAGAAAGGGAATAAGGAAAAAAAGGGGAAAAGAAAGCTATCTCCAAGACCTTGAATATAACTAGATTAATGAACAGGGAAAACAATGACAACAAAAGGAAATATGGTCTCCAGATCTAGTAAATAAGTTCAGGCATCTGTGAATACTACAGAATGAAGAAACTTGATTCAACACTTGATGAGACAAAGGATCCTGTGGAATTTTTTGGAGAACATGGTTTCTGAGTGATTTAAAAGAGAAACGAGAATTATGATGGAAGAATTTTTGGTCTGCCGTGGCAAAAATAATTCTAGAATAACTGAAATCTGAAGTGCTTATCAAAGAAACAAAAGAGAAAACAATAGATTTGTAAGCAAATAAACTGATAAACAAAACCCAAAAGGAAAAGTTGTATCAAATTAAAGAGGGAATTGAAGGAGATGAAGAAAGCTAGTAGGAACAGAACCATGTTTAAAAAAAATTAAAGTAAAATAAGTAAAGAAGCATAATACGGTGTTCATAGTGGAAAGGGGAGAAAAACATAACCAGAAAAATATCAACTTTAGAGACAGATGGAAGAAATGGATCAAAAAATCCAATAAAACGTAAAAGAATGACAGATTGGATAAAAAAAAAACCCTACAATCTTGCGCTTACAAGAAATACTTTTTTAAAAAGACTTACACAACAAAACTGAGGAAATGAAAAAAAAAAATAAATACGAACTTTACTCTGTATCAAGTGAATCCAAAAAAGCAGGTAAAGCAAAAACAAATATTCAAAAATAAAAAGGGATAAATAAGGAAAGCATATTGTGCTGAAAGGAATCACAGAAAAATGAATCACTCTCAGGAATAAATGTATATGCTTCTAATATCTTGACATCCAAATTCATAATGAAAACATCTGAGTTTCCAAGAACAAATTATAAAACAATAAATTGAAGGAAAAGAAAGTGATAATGAAACAACATACCAACATTTCTGGGATGTAGCTAACACAATCCTCAGGTGAAAATTGTTTCATTACAAATATATATTTAACAAAACAAAAAGGTTAATGAACTGTGTAGGAATTTAAAAATTATAAAATCAACAAATAAAACAAAATAAGCAAAAAAGAGAAGATATTAAAAATTAGATGGGGAATAAATTGGAAACAAAAAGCATAGGTATGACAAATAAAACTAAAAGTTGCTTCTTTAAAAAAGTAATAAAATTGATAAACCTTTGATCTGATTAATAAGAAAATCAATAAAATAAAATAACAAATGTACAAGATGAAATCATAGCAAAACCAGAAGAAATAAAAAGAATAATCAAACTAAATCAAGAACTCAAAGCACAGTTCTTCCACGATGAGAAAACAAAAGAAAAAAAAAGAATATTTTCAAAAATATAAGACACCCACATTATCAGATGACTAGACACAGATCTTAAATAGCCCAATCTCTGAAAAGGAAATAGACCTAAATGTAAAGAAACTACCAAAGGCAGGAAAAATAAAATTTCTGGACCCAATTCACAGGAGAATTCTATCTTACTTTTAGAGAACAATTAGGACCATGCTTCAGAAATTATTTTCGAAAATTGAGAAAGAAAGCACACTTAGCAGAATCTATTTTAAAAACAAATAGAATATTAATACCTAAACAAAGGAAAGAGAAAAAGCAGAAATAAAACTATATGCCAACATCATTAGTGATCATTGACTTAAAAATGTTTAATAAAATCCTATACAAAGATATATCCACAAAATATTTTATGTTAATCAAGTAGAATTTATTACAGGGATATAAGAATGATTAATCAGTAGGAAAACAATCAACATAATTAATCATATTAAAAACTTAAATACCTAAAACCTCATGATCATCTCAGATCCAAAAAAAGCCTTGTCTATATACAATACTCGTTTATGATTAAAAAAAAAAAAAGACTACAAAGTCAAGGCATAAAGGGACCTTTTTCATGTCATAAAAAGCAATCTGAAATAAAAAACAAGCATCACATATAATGGGGATACAATGGAACATTTTCCATTGAATATGGTAAAGTGAGAATCTCTAATCTCCCTCCTATTATTTGACATGGTACTAGAAATGTTAGAAAGGAATCAAAGGAATAAAGATAGTTAAAGAAGAGATTAAAACTCTTTCTTAGCTGATGATTTGAAGGTTTACTTGAAAAACATCAGGGATTCAGCAAAGAGTCCGAGGTGATAGTTTTAGCAAAGTTATGGGCTGCAAAGTAAATCCTCAAAAATCAACAGCATTTCTACATAGATAATAATAAAACAAAAAACCAATATTAGAAAAGGAAATAGAATTCCAAATAATAGACAACTGCATAAAACGCAGATTCAATTACAAAATGTTTTTAAAAAGGTATTTCCTTAAGAAAAATGTAAATAGCTGGAGGAATAGTCAGTGCTCAAGGGTAGGCAATGTCAGTATAATAAAAATGTCAATATTAATTACACTTTTAATGCTATAGCAATCAAATTACCAAACAAAAAGCCAAATTTTTATAAACTTGGTAACAGAATGTAGTAGAATAACAGAATTCATGTAAAAAAACAACAGATCTAGAATATCAACGGAAATGATGAGATGTAAGAACAAAGGGAGATTAGCATTTTTAGATCTAAAATTTTATATAGAGCTAAAATATTATAAAGCAGCAGTCAGTCATCAAAGCCATTTGTTATTGGTTAAATAATAGAGAGATAGATCAATGGAACAGACTGGACAAGGGAGACTCAGAAACAATAGAAGGCAGTAACGCAATGTTTGACAAAGTGAAAAACAAAATATTGAGGGAAAAATTTCCTATTTCATAAAAATTTCTGGGAAAACTGGAAACTAGTCTGACAGAAATTAAGCTTAGACCAACACTTTATACCACTTCTCTCAAGACATTCTAAATGGATACAAGACCTTACTATTAAAGATTTTTTTAAAAAGTAGAGGAGAAACACATTACCCATTTCTCACATCTATGGTTAAGGGCTATACTTTCACCCAAATAAGAGATAGAAGATATTATGAAAGCTAAAACATATTAATTGGATTACTTGAAACTGGATAGCTTCTGCACAATTTGGAACTATGTCCAAATGTCTATAAAATTGTGCATACCCTTTAACCCAAGGAAATCACCTACCAGGTCTGTATACAAAGAGATCAAAAAAAGAAAAGGGAAAGGAAAAGGTTCTATGTGTACAAAAATACTTATAGTAGCTTTTTTTGTTGTGATGCCTAAGAATTGGAAATTGAGGGGATGCTTAGCAATTGAGAAATGACTCAATAAGTTGTGATATATGATTGTGACAGAATACTATTATGCTAAAAAAAATTAACAAAGGAGTTGGTTTCATAAAAACCTGGGAAGACTAATATGAATTGATGTAAAATGGGCAGAATCAGAAAAATTTATGTAATAGCAAAAATATTGTAAAGACAGTCAATTCTAAAAGCCTTAGCTATTCTGATTAATACAATGATCTTTGACAACTCCAAAGGACTCATTATAAAAAAAAAAAAAAAACTCCTGTCCTCCAGAGAGAGAAGTGATTAACGCAAGTACAGACTGAAACTTATAGTTTTTCACTTTATTTTTCTTGCTTTTCTGCAACGTGCCTAATATAAAAATATGTTTTGCATAGCTTCACATGTATAATGGGTATTATATTGTTTGGCTTCTCGAAGGATAGGAGAAGGAGGAAGAGAATTTGAAATTCCAAATTAAAAAAAACAATTACTTAAAATAATTTACATTTGACTAGGAAATATATAATAAAATTAAAATATATTTTTAAATAAAGAATTAAGTAAAGAAAATAAATGGAAAAATCTTTGTATCAAATTTATCTGATAAGATTTTGGTGTTCAAGATATATATCACATATTCATAAACCAAATTACATACATGTATACATATATACCTGTATATGTATGCATATATGTATATATATATATATATATCTGTGGCTATATATATATATATATATATCAGATAGATAGTCCCAATAAATAAATGCTAAAAGAACTGTGCAGTATTCATAATCTAATGAAAAACTGCTCCAAATCACTAATGAGAGAAATGCACATCAAAACCTCGAGATTTCAAACTGCAAATTAACAAAAATGGAAAAAAATTGCAAGTCAGCATTGGAGAGATTGTAAAAAGAGAAGTGCATTGATACTTGTTATTAGAGTTGTGAAGTAGAGCAACCATTTTGGAAAGTAACTATAATTATGCAAATAAAGTGACTAAAGTGTTTAGATCTTTTGAAAAAGTCTCAGCAGGCCTTCACACCAGAGGTACTAGTCCTCTCTGAACACCCCATACAAAGATGCTCATTCATCTTTGGTGTCTACCCATCACCCAACTCTTATCCGTGGCTCCAAGAAGCTGTCCCAATGTGCAGAAGGTACATCCCAGTTAAACTGCTTTGATAAATGAGCTAAATCAAATTGAGGGTATTCAAGAGGCTTCAAATTCATCAGTGAATTAGGGAAGGGTCTATGCCACGCATGTGAAGACTTCCCCTGGTGGAATGGGCAGATGAGAACAACCTGTTTCAACAGCTATGAAGGTGACCCAAGCAGGCACTGTGGAGTGCTCAGAGCTTAGTCAGGCTTCAAAGATTGCTAAGGTCCCCCACTGCATCTGGAGCCATCTCCACTCTTCTTGACCTTTGTCCCACCGCTGGAAGAGAAAGTGAGGCTGTGATTTTGTGCAACTCTGCCTCACTTAAATACAATTCAGTCTTAGTCAAGACATCACCCTGTGATGTCACTGGCCCTCTTCGAAAATGAAGGACAAACAGCATCTCAGGAACCAGAGATTCAGCTTATACTCCAAGGAAGTCATTGATAAAAAGCAAGTTCCCATATACTCCAAAATATTTATAGCATCACCTTTTCTGATATCTGAGAATTAGAAACAAATTAATTGGGGAATGGCTAAGAAAGACATCGCCAGAATGTAATGGGAGATTCCTGTGCATGTGAAACAGTGCATGGTATGAGAAGCCTGGAACAATTCATATGAGCCAATGCAGAGGAAGTCTTCAGAGACAAAAAAAAAAAAAAAAAAAAAAAACACTATGCAGTGACTAAATATACAGTGATGTAAATAGAAAGTATGATGACACATCAAAGAATCAAAAGTAAATAAAATCCTAACAATCAAGAAGGACTCGAATGAAGAAATATGAGAAGCCAATTCCAATCTAGCCTTTGGTGGAGAAGTCAGATCCACAGGAGTCACATATGGACCATATTTTCAGAATGTTTCAATATAGTAATCAGTTCTTCCTCCTCTGTAGTAAATAGCATTTGTCATATGGGAAGGCTCTCTGGGAGGTAGAGGGAGGGAGAGAAGATATTTATGATAATGTAAAACCCAGAAAATATCAATAAAAATTTCATTCAAAAATTTGAAGTAAACCGCCAAATTTTGTGGTAAATGGTTTTAGCTAAAACGTTTCAAATCCCACCTGAGGTCCCAGGTATCAGCCTGTCCATAACCTCCACTCTGATTAGGTCCTGAATTCTGTTTCACTTGAGATTGGATCTCCTGGATAGTGCTGATTGGTTGACGGAGATTTTCGAGCTGTGGAGGGCAGAATGGAACTCAGATCCATTCTTAGAGGATCTGGTTTGCACACTTGAATAACATGGGATTGCATGCACTGGGAAGCATGAGACTAGTCCATTGCACTAGTTACAGGTAATGGTACACACATGCATGGTAGAGGTAATCAGGAGAATCTCTGACTGCTTTGATAGACCTCTCAATCAACTCGGTGAGATTACAAGTGGGGGGGGGAGGGGCAGGGAGGGCTGCACATTCCCACATCAGCTAAAATGGAAGCACCCTGATTGGGGAGGGGGAACCCCAAAACCAAAATCTTTCATTCCCTTACCATATGGATGGCAACATGCTGTTTCCATTGGCTCCATAGCTGCAATAGGCTGCATCTTCAAAACCATATGACTGGGAAGATCAGCATTTTTCCCCCAAGATGAGGGTTAAAGAGCATATTTACCCACAGTGGGCATACCATAATAGTTAATGAAAGCTAGTGCTTACTAGGCCAGCAAGTGGCGCAGTGGACGGAATGGATGGAAGTTTAAATCACAAACACTTAATAACTGTGTGATCCTGGGTAAGTCACTCATAACCTTAACCATGTCTGTCTCAGTTTCCTCTTCTATAAAACAAGCTGGAGGAGGAAATGACAAACCGCTCCAGTATCTCTGTCAAGAAAACCCCAGATGGAGTTATGAAGAGTTGGACAAACTGAATAAAAACAACATTTACCAGATACCTACTATGTACCAGGCACTGTGCTAAGTGCTTTATACTTATCGTGCCATTTTAGCTTCACAACAACCCTGGGAGATGGGTTCTATTATCATCCCAATTTTTGAGGAATTTTGAGGAAAATTAGGATGGCAAAAGCTAAGTGACTTGCCCAGCATCACACAGTTAGTGGCTGAGACTTGACTTGAACCTGGGCTTCCTGATCCTGCTACTCGGTGGTGCTCCTTCACTGCCTCTGTGAACTGATTGAGAAGAAGGAAAGATAACTTTCACTTTCTCCCTCTGTGACACTTAGAAACTAGCTTGAGGCTGAGATTTTGTTTTGCCACTTAAGTTTTTTTGTCTTTTTCAATTCTAGACCCAGGTGATGGAGTCCTCATTGGGCCTGGGGGCTCAAGCCATGACACCTTTGGAGGCATCTTGCCTCTAGGCTAGATGTGGAGCCAGCTAGCTAACCTATCAGAAAAAGCCTGAGAAGCTAGGGCAGGGGTCCTCAAACTTTTAAAATAGGGGGCCAGTTCACTGTCCCTCAGACTGTTGGGAGGGTGGACTACAGTAAAAACAAAAACTTTGTTTTGTGGGCCTTTAAATAAAGAAACTTCATAGCCCTGGGTGAGGGGTATAAACGTCCTCAGCTGCTACATCTGGCCCGCGGGCCATAGTTTGAGGAGCCCCAGTTAGGGGTTCTGTGCCATATAAGAACTGTTGGGGTTTGGAATCAGGAAAATCTGAGCTCAAATTCTGCCTCAGACACTTTACCTGTGTGTCCCTGGGCAAGTTACTTCACATTTGCCTCAAGTTGCCCATCAGTAAAATAGGAATATTAATAGCACCAGAGTTGTGAGGATCAAATGAGGTGGTCATTGTAAAACAATTAGCACGGTGCCTGACACACATTAAGAACTAAATAAATGTTATTTCTTTTCATTATTATTATACCGTGAACCTAATCCCCTCCCCTTCCCCAGAGTACAAGGTGGTATAAGGGGGGAATTATGCTCCCAAGTGTTGAGGAAAATATTGGTGTTTGTTCTGGCTGTACCTTTGAAGTAAATATTCTTTTGTAAAAGGTAATATGTTAAATAGTTCAATGGACCTGGGGGTGACCTCCCCTAAAGCTGAAGTAACATTATTGGGGGGGGGGGCTGGAGCCAATGACACAGAACCTAATCCCTGGGAGAGGGATTACAACATGACATCTGAGCATTGGCCAGGGCAATCACTTTTGTACATGCAGACCTTTGTTAGATTGGACAGAAACACTGGACGCTTGCTGAGCGCTCTTCTCCTTGCCAAGAGGACGCAACAAAGGAATTCTGACTTCCAAGTCCTCATTTCCTTCCTTCATGTCTCAGGTAAAATCCCATATGCTGCAAGAAGCTTCTCTGAATCCTGCTTAATGCTAAAGTCTTCTCTCTGAGACCCTCCTGCCGCAATTTATCTTGTCTACATTGTTGTTTGCTGCCTCATTCAGATCATGAGCTCCTTTAAGACAGAAATTCCTAGCATTTAGCACATAGTACTTAATCAACATATACTGAATTTCATAGATAATTGGAACTATATCCTTATGGTGGCTTCACTGAGGCTCAGGAGAACTTACTCTTGCCTAAGCATCAGTTCCAGTAACTCAGATAAACCAACAAACATGGATGTCTCAAGGAAGTTCACCTGAGTCACCCTGTCAGAGTAAGACTAGCAATAACAGTCCAAGGAATTTTTTTCTTGCCAACAGGGAATTTGAATATCAAGCAGCTACCAATTTCCTGGGAGTCTTTCCTCCCCTTGACAAGACATCATCCATCCTCTTCAAGAACAAAGGACAAACAACAAACCCTGAACACATTCCCAGCTCCAGGCTCTTCACTTTCCCTAAAGTCTGGTGCAACACAATCCAGATAAAAATTCTGCCTCCACTGGTTGTGGAGGTCCTGTTCCTTTTGGGCCCCAAAGGGGTATGCCCAATTCCACCTAGCTCCCGTGGACCCAAGCCGTTTCCACTAGCCTTCTTGAATGGCCTTCCTCCATACAACTATATCTCTTCAATAAAGTTGTACTGTTTTATGTGCTTCGTGGTTCTATTTCTGAACCTCTGCATTAAGATAAACACTATCTGAACAGAATACCAAAGTCAGCAAGACCATGCACTTATTACTTAGCTGACTGCTCAAACTGAAATTATAAGGAGGAGCCTGCAGAGATGGACTTGTTAAGGCTAGAGTCCTGTAGACCATCTTGCCAGGCTATGACAGAGAATTAAGTGCAGGTCTATTCCATGGCTCAAAAGCATTTTTGTTGCTGCTGACCCTTTAGCCTTTCACCCCCCAAACTCTTCCTTGCAGCCAGGCATCAAAACCCCAAAAGGAAAGGAGGCAGAGGCTCAAACATCTAGAAATTCTGAGCTTCATTAATGGCTACCAGTAGAACATAGAGGCTGATTAGCTAGCCTGCTTCTACACCAAGGAGTAGAAATTAAAGAGGTAACAGGTGAACCTTTTGACTACACTGACACTCATCAATTCCTTTTCAGAGAAACCCTTTCTAACTATGGGACACCCCTCTTGTCCATTATCAGGCAGGATAAGGATGGAAAGAAGGGTTCAGATGGCCTGGAACCATTGGGTAATCAGGAATCCCAGCCTCAGCACCAACCCCCTCACCCCAATCTGATAGTCCTTATGTTGAGATTGCAGTAGGGGTTGCAAGGGATGACCCCCACCTACCCATCTCCCCTGAAGTCCACGGGGGGAAGGGGTGGAAATCCAAGTTAAAAAGAGAGGCACTGCTCTAACAGTAGCCCATTAACTTCACTAACAGGACCACACTGAGTGCCTTTCTTGAACTGGCCTAATGGCCTGAACCCAACCCCTCTGAAGAGGGACTCTACTGTGGCTTTAGGTATTGAGACACACTCCTAGCTTAAGTCTAACCCTAAATGCTTGAGAAGATGTTCTGGTCCACCTTCTGCACCAGCTTACCTAAACATGGTGTGGGTACCGGGGAGGGATCTTAGACAGTGGCCCCCACACCACCAACTCATTCATCCTAACGAATCTGTTAATTTCTCAAGACGCAAAGGCTCTTCTGGCAGTCTGCTTAGCTGTCGCTACCACTGTCCTATCTGCTCCAACAACCACATTGAACCTTAATACACAACACAAGCTTCCCACCTGGGCCATTCTGATGCAAAAGCTTTCCCTGGCTCCTAAGGGCAACCCCATTTCCAGACTATATTTTGATTCCCTCTTAGAAACAGAAAACAAGGAAAGAGAAGCCACTATACAGAAACTCTCATTGTTGTGCCCTGAGTGAGGTTGAAAAACATTTTTAAAAGACGAAAGGTGTGAGCTCTTACCTCAGCTCCCTGATCTCCACCAGGTGCTGTGCCTGGAGGGTGAGTTAAGCCCAAGACCCCATCACTGTGTATGAGCCAGGCTGCCAGTTCCCTCCTGCCTCAATAATCAACAGCTGGCTTAGCTGGCTGGGGAGACACTCCCCCAACTTTGAGGACCTGGGGAGGGAGCTAGAGAAACCTCCACACAGGAATCAGGGAGACACAGTCCACAGGTGGTACTGCTGGGAATCAGTGGCAGGGAGTCAAATCCTGCCAGCCTACCATTAACAGCATGATGCTTCTGTGAGAGGATGAGGCAGACTTGGTTTAGCAGCTTCTACCTATTGTCAGGCTTATCGGCCAGGCTAAGGATAGGGTCCACATTTTTTCCTTTGTATTTTTGGCTGACTCCAAGGCCTTTAGGGTTAGGCTTACAATTCAGTCTGCTTTTGGAATACCCTGATTTTGTGCTTTACAATAAAGCTGGGAAGTTTCCTAAACAGTCTTGAGGAAACTCATTAAATTTCAACTGTCCAAACATTCCTGTCCCTCAAACTTTCAGACCAAAAGTTAATCTTCCTTTTTAGACTACAGAAGCTGGCTCAAAAACAAAACAAAACAGCAGGAGGATGAGTTCAGTTGATCATACAAGGATCCAGCCAGCCTATACCAGCACTAGGTAGTTAAAAGGGCATCTCTCCACCAGAGTTTTAGCAGATGTTCTATCTACAATGATCGCTTAGGTTCACCTGCAACCTCTCCCCCTCCCCTATCCAGCCACCTGACTGCTTCTCTTTCCTTTTATGTCAGCATTTTCTCCCTGGTAGCACTTGGGCCCCTGACAGAAGGCTGACTTAGGGGCCAGAGCGGTCCCTCTAACAGTGGAGGAGGGTAGTGCTGTGGGAGCTCTAATCGTTTTCTGGAACTGCTAGAACTGGCCATCTGTACTGATTTCCTTCAGTACATAGGCTGGATTACAGAGCTTCTGACTGCTATTGAGAATTACAATCCTGACCTACCCTTTCCCCCACGCCCTTACTGTTACCCCCACCTTTCCCCTACCAAGATTGGAATTCAGTTTCTTTATGCCACTGGTGGGGCTATGAGCACAACACATAGGTGAGCACTTGCCTTCAAGACAACTCATGCTGCTTCTGGATCAAAAGAGAAAATCAGTAGGCACACATTCTTCCCAAAGAATAGGGAGCTATTACCACATAGATCAGGATTATGAAGAAAGGGAAAGGGGATCCTATACTTATTCTCCAGGATCCATCCAGGAAAATGAGGGGAATGGTTAAGAAGCCTGGAATTGCGTTAAATAGCCCTGCCTCTATGACCCCTCTGACTACAGAAGGTAGAAGGGGAATAATGGAGAACATCTCCTAGATTGCTTATATAAGGGGGGAGCCCAGGCTAGACATCTTTTCATTTCCCATCCAGCAACATTCCTTTGGTTGGTACCCTGCTCCCGCAATTTCTTTTTTATGCACTTCTTCTCCCATTAGACTTTGAGCCCCTTGAGGAGAGGGACCCATTTATACCCTTGCTTTGTATCCTCAGAAGGGTAATGTCAAGGAATGTTCCAAATTACTGAAGAATTGCCTTCATTTCACACATCAGCATGGTGATGCTTAAGATTTTGCAGGATAAGGGACAGCTAGATGGTGCAGGAGATAGAGTGCTAGCCCTGAAGCTAGGAGGACCTGAGTTCAAATCTGTCCTTAGAACCATAACTTGTCTTAGCTGTGTAACCCTGGGCAAGTCATTTAACCCAATTGTCTGCTGAAAAAAGTTAAAGATTTTGCAGACCAGACTTCAACATAATATGAGAATTACCAAAAGAGCAGGCTGATTTTTGAAGAAGCAGAGAAACTAGAGACCAAATTGTCAACATTTAATGGATTGTGGAGAAAGCAAGGGAGTTTTGAGGAAATAGGTACTTCTGATTCATTGATTACACTCAAGCCTTTATGTGGCTCAACAAAATGTGACAAGTTCCCAAAAAATTGGAACTACCAGATCATCTTACTGGTCTCCTGAAAAACCTGGATGTGGGCCAAGAAGCGAGTTAGAACCAAACATGGAACAATTGATTGATTTAAGATTGTGAAAGGAGTACAACAAGGATGTATATTACTATCACCTTACTTATTTGACTTATATGCAGAATAAAAAGCTGGAATTAAGATTTCTAGGGAAAATATCAACAATTTCAGATATGTAGCTGATGCCATTCTGATGGCAGAAAGTGAAGAAGAATTATGAAGCCTTTGGATGAGGGTGAAAGAGGGGAGGGTAAAAAGTTGGCTTCAAGTTTAATATCAAAGAAAAAGAAAACTAACATTTGGCAACTGGTCCCGTTACTTCCTGGCAAGTAGAGGAAGAAGAAGTGGGAACAGTGTCAGATTTTGTACTCTTGGGTTCTAAGTTATCACTACAGGGAGCCATAAAATGAATATGTGCTTGCTCCTTGGAAGGAAAGCTAGGTCAAATCTAGACAGTGTACTAAAACACAGAGACATCACCTTGCTGACAAAGGTCTGTATAGTCAAGGTTATGTTTTTTCCAGTAGCAATGTATGGCTGTGAGAGGTGGACAAGATGAGCACAGCAGAATCGACACTTTTAAACTGTGGTGCTGGATAAGGCTTTTGAGAGTCCTGTGGACAGCAAGGAGATCAAATCAGTCAATAGGAAAAATAATTCAAGTTATTCAGTGGTTATTCATCCAAATACTGAGGATGAAGCTTCAGTACTTTGGCCACATAATGAAATGACAGGGCTCATTAGAAAAGATCTTGATGTGGGTTGCATGCAAGAGGAAAAGGGGGTCGAAAAGAATGAAATGGATAGTATCATGGGAAAAAAATGAACATAAACTTGGACAGATTTTGACAGATAGTGGAGGAGAGAAAGGCCTGGTGTATGGTCCATAGGGTCACAAAGAGTTGGATATGACTGAACAACAACAGTATCTCCAGCATTTGGCTCATTGCCTAGAACATAGTAGGTGCTTAATAAATGTTTATTGACTGACTAAATAAAGAAAGCCCAAGGAAGTAAAAAGCCCATCAGAACCCCTGAGTTCCCATGGAGACGAAGTGATTGTCAAAAGTCTCTTTTCCCACAAGTCAACTGCTTGGCAATTACCCAGGTATCCCCATTCCCCCTCCCAACCATCTCCCACTAGCACCAGTCTCCAGTTCTCATATTCTCATTCCCTCACAGATAAAAGATCTATAAAAACCACACCAAATAATACTGGCTGGCGGTAACCCATTCCTTTTGGGTGCAAGTGGAATGGGTTTCCATTTTCCTGACTGCCATTTGTATTTTAAGTATAGTCCCTCACTCAAATTGGCTCATTCTTCTGACTTCTTATGTGCTCTGTGTTTCTTTGCACTAGACATCTATTCTCGGGGGGGAAGGGCAAGATTGTTCTAATAAAATGAAGTTAAACATTGTGTAATTATAATGACTAAACAGTCTACAAAAAGGACAATTGCAATCTATCCACAACCATTTGGGGAGGAAAATGCTCAAGTATCTATTCAATATTCCTTCCCTACCAATATCTATATGAGATACACAGACTGACCCAAGCCAACTGATGGACTTATACCTGAAAACTGAATAAACCTCTGGAGAAACCAGATTTAATTAATTAAATTAAATTAAATTTAAAAGACTTGTGAAATCTTCTAAATGAGACATCAAAATAATATACATATTTCTCTGCAAAATATGGAACTTTTATAAAAATTGACCAGATAGGCACAGAGATATTGCAAACAAATGCAAAAAAAAGTATCAATAGCTAACACACTCTTCACAGACTGTAACACAATGAAAAAAATTAAATCTGAGACAACAAACAAAAGATAGGAATCCAAATGGGGACTTCACACAATGAAATCTTAAATAATGATTAGTTCAAAATCTATCTAACCTGCTGCAATCTCCCTACTGCTCTTTAATTGCACACTTCCAATTGTCTTTCAAACATCTTGAACTATATAGCCATCAGAATCTGAAACTCAATATGTCCAATAATAGAACTCATTATCTTTTCCCCTAACCCCTAATTCTTCTTCACTTTCTGCCATCAGAATGGCATCAGCTACATATCTGAAATTGTTGATATTTTCCCTAGAAACCTGCCTCCTATTAATGGAGGTGGCAACAATGTTCTCTTACTCCCTCAGGCTCACAACCTAGGAATCTTCCAGAACTCTCACTATCTCTTGCTTCCAATATCTAAGCTGTTGCCAAGGTCTATCAATCTCACTTTTGCAGCTTCTCTCACATACACCCCTTCCTCTCTGACTCTGACAAACACACACATCTTGGTTCAGGAGATGATATCAATATATACTTGAATTTTTGTAACAGCTGGTGGTGGATCTGTTTGGCTCCAGTCTCCCCACTCTAGTTCATCCTCTACTCAGTCATTAAAGCAATCTTTCTAAAACACACATTGAACCATGACAATCCCCTGCCCCCAATAAAGTCTAGGAGCAAATACTGTGCTTGGCATTCTGAGCCCTCATAACCCTGCCTCCTACAACCTTTCTCATCTTCTTAGACCTTACTCCCTGACATGTACTCTTCCAGCCAGTGACACTGGTCTCCTGAATGTTCCACTAAACAAATGCTCCATCTCTCAAATTCTCTCTGGTTGTCCCAGTCTTGGAATGTTCTCATTCCTCTGGTCCAACTACTGACCTCTCCCACTTTCTAGCAAAAGTCTTCCCCAACCCCTCCTAATGTTAGTGTCTCCCTTTATTATTTAGTATTTGTTTTGTGTATAGCTTATTTGTTCATACTCATTGTCTCTCCTATTAGACTGTAAAGATTTTGAGGGTAAGGACTGTATTTGGCCTTTTTGTGTGTCCCCAATGCTTAGCTCATTAATAATTAATTATAATATGTAACAATAATATAATTAATCAATCAATTAAGAATTAATCAGGCCATTAATAAATACTGACTAGATAGAGAACATCTAGGCTGATTCATTGGCAAATAACGTTGGCTTCTTATTTGCCACTCTCTGTCAAGGAAAAATAACTTCATTTGCCTTTCCCTCAGCTTTTCCTAACTATCCTGGAAGATCATGTTCTGTTACAAGAACAGATCTGCCTTTGCCTAAGGTGAGGTCTATCAAGTAGCAAAAGTAGAAAATCGATAGTAGGAATTGGTGTGGCCCAGATTAATATTGATTAGCACTCTCACAGTATTACGAAGTAACCCCCTTCATCTGCCAGGTACATCATGTTGGAAAAACAAATCAGAATAAAATAGCAGGATACACTATGGATCAATTTTTTTAAAACCACAGATTGATTCAGTTTGAGGATTATTGCTAAAAGCAATCATTGTGAACATGACCCCCATCTAGAACACATATGACTGGCTCTTTGAGAGGAGAACGCAAAAGGACAGGTGACCAGAGCTAGGAAGCTCTTGCATACAAAAGTAGATTTCTGGCAAGTCTAGAGGGAAAAGCATGTGCCCATGGTGCGTGTCTTTCACTGTCAGGACAAAATCCAGTCGTGTACATGAATCTGTATGGTTCCTCCTGGGGAATATCTCCTTGGAGTAGCCGAACAAAGGCTCCAGTGCTGGGAGGTGTTGTATCACCTAAACTTTGGAGCTGCTATTTTTCCTTCTGCTTATAGACCTTCACCCGTCAAACAAGTATTGGAAAAATGCTTACCTCACTGGCCATGCTGCCATTATTTTCAGAAGGCAGCTATTGGTTGTACGTACTGGTGTATGCGATGCCTGGAGTGGCCGAGGTACAAGTTTTTACCTCTGGTGCTGTTCTTGCTATTGATGACCCTGCATTTTGGAAGGGAATAGATGGGGCTGCTGAAGTGAGGACAGCACCAGACTACTTTCTCTTTTATGATAGAACCTAAAAGGGAGAGAGAAATAAGTAGAAGGGTTATCAAATGCTGTGCTTGACATTCTGTCATAATGTGTTGATTCCCTGTAATTTTTGTTCCAAGAGAACAGTGACCTAAACGCTTGGAGGAGCCTAGACTAGCATCTGAGTGTCTTTACTGCCTAGAAGGGGTAAGCCAGATTTCACTGGATGTAGCAGGAATAAGGTCCAAAACAACACCTGTGAAATGCTAGTCACCCTCAGGAAGGCACCTGGCAAGTGGATGAAAATTAGGAATATTACTTGCCATCCCCACTCCATCCCACTGCAATCACAGACTTAGGTGTGTAAAGAGTCTAGGAGAGGCTGAGTCAAAACTCTTCAACATGCAAGATCACATCAGCTCTGGAATTCACACCTGGAAAGTATCCACTGCTGGAACCATGCTAGGTTTTGAGGATTCTTCCTAACTTCTGGAGGGCTTCTAGGATGACTTACCTCACCATTTCCTACATTTACATTCCCAATGCTTAGCACAGTTCCTGGTACGATGGAGATTTGGTCTTCCCAGTGTTGACTAAACTTCTAGCAGAAAGCAAACGGGGCAGCTCTGAGACCAAGGGAGTTTCTGTGGCCCACTTCTGCAGGCAAGGATCAGACAATATGACAGACTTCCATGATCCCTGGGGAACCCAGACCTGTTCTAAATGGTTCTATAAAAGGCCAAGTCTCCATAGCAGATCAGCCCCCAGCTCTCCTCCAGTACATGAATCTCAGAGAACCCTCAGAGAGGGCCCTAAACATTCCTGCAAGATGCCTCCTCATTCACTTTTCTCAAGCTCTGTATCACTCTAACTCCAGGTACTTTGCCTCTCTGCATGGCAGTCCCTCCTCCCCCCACCCATACACACACACACACACACACACACACACACACACACACACACACACCAATGTAGTTTTAACTTGCTGATCCCAAGAAGAAGGGAACAGAGCAGGAGAGTCTGAGATCAGATGACTAACTATTGTTTGGACATGGCTCTAAGGGACCCATCTCCATGGGTTCTGCTTACCCAAGTCTGGGGCCTATATGAAACACCTCACATGTTCTTCTATCCCTGAAGTTCTGGGCCTATTGAACTAAGGGCCCTGTGAGACAACCTTCTACTCCCCCCCCCCACATCCCAGAACAACCATTAGACACATTCCTCTTCCCAGATCCTAACACTTTAAAAGGTGTTAAACTATTATACAGCCCTTTGAATGTCAGGTGGGAAAATCTTCTGATTGGCCTGATCACAGAGATAACCTAAGTCAGTTAATATTCTTTTATTAAATGCACACTGCCTCCCAATTCTAACCCTAATCCTACTGACTCTAACCCCCAACTGTAACTCTAACCCTTGTATCTTCAACTGACCCCCCCCCCACCAATAACAACAACATGGCGCTGGGGAGGGGAGAATAGCTTTATTTCACAGCATTGTAACCAGGTCCTGTGCCAGCACTACCCTTCCAGAAACTTTATGACAGTGACCAGTCCCTGAGCTGTCTCCTTCCTTTCTTGGAGAGAAACCTGGGCTTCTGAAAGCTCCTTTGTCTTGAGAGAATGGGGATTTCTCATTTCCATACTTACAATGTCTTATGCTCATGACAGAGATTCTCTATGTCCCAATAAGCAGTTTTTCTGGAGACTGTGACCAAGGATACAGGATCTGTCCATCCTGAAGATGGCGGGAAAAGTGGGAGGGGACGGATGCCCATCAGATGTGAGTAGTTGGCAAAGAAAGGCATTGTTACCCTGAGCTGAATATAATCACAAGGCCAAGGAACCAGCATCAGGGTGGGAAGGGTAAAGATGGCAAACTAAAGGCAGAGGATTTGCCTGAGCTCTTACCCAAATCTCTCCAAATACCTTTAAAATCATGACTCTAAACATTTTAGGGCATCAGGATCCACCAAAAGACAAGAGTAGAACAATTTTCCAGCTGAAGACAACTTAGGTCAGACAAAAGGTCTGTTATACCAAGGTGAGAGAACAATCAGTTACAGGAAAGGCCGTGCCAGCACAGAAAACTGGGAGTGGGCATTGGGAGTTCTGAATTAGTGGTGGCAGTAGAGACAGCAGCAATAACATCAGCTTCTGAAAGTCTCACCTTACAGATAAGGGAGTGGAACAGCTGGTCAGAAGGAGATGGCAGAGGCCTCTTTACCTGCACCATGGAAGGACTCTGTGCTTTGCCCATATTCAGATCTGAGTAGTGATGCTGGCTCACAGTCCAGGTCCCTGGAAAGATCTCAGAAAACAGTCACACAAACCCCTGAAGCTTGGGACAGTGCACCAGTACACTGAAAACAGAGCCCTACCTTAACCTAGAGTTAAAAGCCCAGTAATAGGCTGGGTAAAGGAGCAGACAACAGGAAAAGATTCTGACCATCAAAAGGTACTATTTGACAAGGAGGATCAAAACACATACCCAGAAGAAGATAACAAATTCAAAGCTCCTCCATCCAAAACCTCCAAGAAAATTAAGAATCGATCTAAGGCCATGGAAGAGCTCAAAATGGATTTTGAAAATTGAGTAAGAGAGGTAGAGGGAAAATTGGAAAGAAAATTTAGAGTGAGGCAAAAGGAAATATAAAAATCAAATGAGGAGAAGAATGTCTTAAAAATCAAAATTGGCCAAATGAGAAAGGAGGTACAAAAACTCACTGAGGAATATAATTCCTTAAAAGTTAGAATTGAGAAAATGGAAGCTAATGACTTTTGAAAAATCAAGAAACAATAAAACAAAATCAAAAGAATGAAAAAATAGGAAAAAAAGAGAAATATCTCATTGGAAAAAGCAACTGGTCTGGAAAATGGATCCAGGAGAAATAATTTTAGAATTATTAATCCATCTGAAAGTCATGATCAAAAAATTGCATAGACATAATCCTTCAAGAAATCATCAAGGGGAATTGTCAAGATATTCTAGGACCAGAGAATAAAGTAGAAATTAAAAGAATCCACTGATGAGTTCCTGAAAGAGATCTCAACATGCATACTGCCAGGAATATCATAACCAAATTCTATAATTCCCAGTTCAAGGAGACAACACCAGATCTAGCAGCTTCTATATTAAAGGACCAGAAAGCTTGGAATATGATATACCAGAGAGCAATGGAGCTAAAATTACAACCAAGAATCACCTGCCTAGAACAATAGTATAATCCTTCTGAGGAAAAGGAGAGTTTCAGGCATTCTTTTTTTTTTTTAGTAATTATAACTTTTTATTGACAGAACCCATGCCTGAGCAATTTTTTACAGCATTATCCCTTGCACTCACTTCTGTTCCGATTTTTCCCCTCCCTCCCTCCACCCCCTCCCCCAGATGGCAAGCAGTCCTATACATGTTAATAGGTCACAATAGATACAATATATGTGTGCAGAACTGATCGGTTCTCTTGTAGGCATTCTTGATGAAAAGAGCAGAACCAAATAGAAAATCTGACTTGCAAATACAGAAGTCAGGAGAAGTATAAGTAGGTAATCAGGAAGGGAAAATCATAATATATATGATATATAGGTTAATCTGTTTACATTCCTTCATGGGAATATGAGACTTGTAGCTCACAAGAACTTTCTCATTATCATGGCAGCTAGAAGGAGTATATATAGACAGAGGGCACAAGTGTAAGTCGAATATGAAGGGATAATAATCTAAAAAAATAAAATTAAGGGGTGAAATAGAAATGCACTGGGAGAAAAGGAAAGGGAGAAGTGGAATAGTGTAGATTATCTGCCATAAAAGAAGCAAGAAAAAGTTTTTACAGTGGAGGGGGAAAAAGGGAAGGAAAGGGAATGAGTAAACCTAATTCTCATCAAAATTGGTTCAAAGAGAAAATAACATTCACAGTCAATATGGGTATAGAAATCTATCTCACCCTGCAATAAAGCAGAAGGAGAAGAGAACATGAGAAGGGGGGAGGGTGATAAAAGAGGCCATAGTAGGGCAAGGGATGGTCAGGAACAAAACACTTTTGGGGAGAAACAGGATAAAAGGAGTTGGAGAATAGAATAAACAGGGAGACAGTGCAGTCAGCAACATTATCAAAAGAATTTTGAAGTAAGTGTCTGTGATGAGGCCTCATTTCACAAATTTGTAGAGAACTGAGTCAAATTTATATTAAAAAATAAATTATTCCCCAGTTGATAAATGATTAAAACATATGATCTATGGCCAAAGGGCTATAAAATCGTGCGTACTCTTTGACTTAACCACTACTAGGCATGTATGCCCAAAGAGATTTAAGAAAAAAGGAAAAGAACCTAAAATATTTATAATAATTTATATTTATATTTATAATATTTATAATATTATATTTATAATATTATAAATTTTTTATATTTATAATATTTATAATATTTATATTTATTTAATATTTATATTTATAATATTTATAATTTATAATTATAATAATTTTATATTTATAATATTTATAATAGCTCTAAAATATTTATAATAGCTCTTTTTCCAGGGCAAAGAATTGGAAATTAAAGGGATGCTCAGTAAATGGGGACTGGCTGAATAAACTGAGGTATATGATTATGTCAGAATACTTGTTATATAAGAAATGATGAGCAGGATGCTCTCAAAAAAAAAACAAAACTGGAAAGTCCTCCATAAGTTAATTCAAACTGAAACTTACTGTGTACAAAGTAACAGCAATGCTGTGAGATATTCACTTGCAAGTGAGTTTGCTATTCTCAGCAATACAATGATCCAAGTCTACTCTGAAACACTTAGTATGAAAAATGCTATCCATACCAAAGTGGATCACACAAGGAAGAAAAGAATTTGGGTGTAATCAGCTAATTCCTGGACCTAGAATTATAATCAGGACAATGAAGTTCTTGGTTTGGGGTTCCAAGCCAGAGGGGAGAACTGAAGTGAAGCTCCTGTACCTCCCTCATCCCAGGACTAGAGGTTGTTACACTAATAAGTTCTCATTTAAAAAAAGAAGAAGAAGAAACAAGCCAAGGAGAAAGAATCCAACCATAGGAAGTTATTATGGGAATAGAGAAGACTGGGATTCATCTTCAGAGGAGGATATTGAAGTAAAAGCCTCTCCTATGCCAAAAGTAACATTAAAATGTTACCTGCCCAGAACGAATTTATAGTAGAGTCAAATTGAAAATCAAATTGAGAAAAAACTTTTAAAAAATAAAAACCATTCAAGAAAAACAAGATTATTAAAAGAAAATGAACCAACTAGAAAAGGAGATACAAAGTCTTAAAGAATAAAATGATTTTTTGAAAATTAGAATTGGGCAAGGAGAAGCCACTGAGGTTATAAGAGACCAAGAAATAATAAAACAAAATGTGAAGAATGAAAAAATAGAATAGTAAGACATCTAATAAGAAAAAAACAGATCTGGAAAACAGGTCAAAAAGTAAAAAACATAAGAATAATTAGGTTATTTGAATGCTACAATTAAAAAAAAGAATCTTGATAAAATAATACAAGAAATAATTAAAGAAAATTGTCCTGCAGTATTAGAACAAGAGGGAAGAGTAGAAATAGAAAAAATCCACAAATCGCTGCCTTAAAGAGATTCTCCAAGGAAAACATATAGGAACATCATTCTAAACACCCAGATCAGAGAGAAAATTTTTTTTAATTTAATTTTTATTTAATAATTACTTTATATTGACACTCGTTTCTGTTCCGATTTTTTTTCCCTCCCTCCCTCCCTCCGCCCCCTCCCCTAGATGGCAAGCAGTCCTATATATGTTGGATATGTTGCAGTATATCCTAGATACAATATATGTTTGCAGAACCGAACAGTTCTCTTGTTGCATAGGGAGAATTGGATTCAGAAGGTATAAATAATCCGGGAAGAAAAACAAAAATGCAGATAGTTTACATTCGTTTCCCAGTGTTCTTTCTTTGGGCTCAGGATTTAGAGTCTGCTCTCTATCTGTATAGAAGCTGTCAAGGGTTAAAGTCCTCTTCAGCTTCTTGCTCATTCTGTCTAATAATCAGAGACAAACTACCAAAGAAAAACAGAAAAAACTGGAGTCTTTCTTGGGGGGGGGGGGGGGGGGCTGGGTGTGTTATCGAGCTTCCTCTACAGACTGCAGGGGGCAGCAGTGAGGCACTAGCCGGACTGTGTTGCGCGCGCTCTGAGATCCCAGAACGTGCTGAGTCACTGTGGGGGGGGAAGGGGGGGGTGGCCAGGTCCCGGGAGACTCCAGCTGTTTGGGGTTGTATTCTTCAGCCCCAGTGTTTTTAGCTTCTCTGCTGGGCTGCTGACTTGCTGCCGGAGCAAAGTATCCAGTCCTGTAGCGAAGCTCTCCCCGCAGAGACGGCTGCAATCACTCCCCACCCCCTCTCCAGTCTGTTCCCGTGCTCTCACTGCCGCTGCCCGCCGCCTGCGCCCGATCTAAAACCGTCCCAGCCCTCCAGTAAAGACAGACCTTTCTTGGCGGATCTCAAGGATGGCTTCTCTTGGTAACTATATGTGGGTTTTTTTCAGTCAAGCATTAATTCAGAGGCTTGTAATGAAGTGGATAGTGAGAGAAAGCGTGGAGCTTATGCAGCAGTGTGCCTCCTCTCCGCCATCCCCAGAGAGAAATTTTATGAGCAACAATAACAAAACAGTTCAAATATTTTGGAGCTACAATTAGAATTACAAAGCTACAGAGTCTACAATAAAAGAACAGAGGGCCTGGGATAGTATACCTTAACAATCAAAAGAACTAGGGTTTTGGCCAAAAATATTATATCTAGTAAAATTAAGTATAACATTGAAGAAACAAAAAAGGACATTTAACAAACTGTCAGATTTTAAAACCTGAACGCAAAGAAAATTTAAGCTAAGAGCCAAGATCAAAGACTAAATTCAAGGTACTCAATAAGGACATACATGGAAATGTAAACCATATGTCTAAAATTGTCATCAGTAATTGTGCAGTGCAAAAGAAAGATTGTGGTAATGCTGTATGATGTGATTATAAAAAGCAAAGCCATGTAGGAAAAGATATAAATTATAATTATGCTATATAAATGAGGTGTGAGAGCAAGAGCCAACACAGAAGAATTATATGGAGAAAGAGAGCTGGTAGTCCTGAAATTCTGCTCATGTAGGGAATGGTTAAAGAGGGAACCATAAACAACACACATATACATGTAGAAAAGTGTAACACCCTCCAAAACCTATAAAGAGGGTGAGAGAATAGGATAAGGTGGGATATAGAAGGGTGTGTGGATAAATGGGAAATGGATGAAGAGGAAGGAAAAATGTGGAAGGAGAAGATAGGGAAGGGACTCTTGGGGGGGAGGGAAGATTAGGTAATAGCAAGGCAAGCTAATCAGGTAGAAATAAAGTAGAAGAGTTAGGGAGGTTAGGAAATAAGAGATAAGTGTGTGTGTGTGTGTGTGTGTATGTGTGTGTGTGTCTGTGTAAACATAAATATATCTATGCTTTACTGTAGCCTGCTTACGTGAAGTGGAAGGGAAGAAAAGGGAAAAAAATAAAGTAGAAAGTGCATAGTAGAGAACAAATGAAAACCTAGAAGGAAACAAAGACAGACAATTCTGAATAAGTCTTCTATTATTATATGTTTTCTTGAAGTGAAAATTTATTATTATATATTTTGAATCCTCTCATGCTCTGCTGTGCATATGACAATTTTTTTTAATTTTTCTGTTTTATTCTCTTTGTATTTTCTATTTAAGTTTTAAATAAATAAAAAAAAAACCTTAAGCAACAGCCATATTTCCTAGAGGGCAGGGCTAAATAAATGACTGATTAAGATTTGCTAACTTGCCAGGAAACAATCTAAGGAGACACATCTTTCTGGGCTGGGCAGAGAGGAAACTTTGTAGTGAGTATGAGACACATTTACTGAGAAACCCTAGGAACTGGTGGTGATTTGTTTCTAGTGAGGTTAATATTTGGGTTGTGTGAGAAATGGAAGGGCATTTGTTTTCCACAGTTATGAAAATTAAATTGGAAAAATGAAACTTAAATCAGAAAACTGAAACCCCCAAGGATATTAGATGTAAAGGACCAGTATTGAATAAGTCCATGAACAGCTAGAGTCCTGTCCAGGTTTTACTTGAGACCTACTCTCTGTTAGGGCCCTCGATTCAAACTATGGGCTCAACATCTCTCTAACAATTGTAAAGACATACTTGGTAAATTCAGGATAATCTTGATGGATAAAGACAGGAGCAAGACATTTTAACTATATAATGAATCAAAGACATCCTTGAGGTAAATACATTAAATCATTTCTGCTATTTACTACTCTGCATTGGTAAATATCACAACTATTTACAATTCTGATGATGTTAATGAGCATCACAACTAGACTATCTACCACTCAGTGTTGATAAGCATCTTGGTATTGATAGTTAAGGTGGATACAAAAATGTCAAAATATGGATTGTGCATTAACCCTGGAAGGTATATGATGTCACCTGAAGCTAGCTAGTAATATCTGTTGTAACACGAGCCTAAAAGATATATCCCTGCTGACACTCAGATTAATAAATGGAGATTGCAAAGCAGATCTTCCACCTGGCCTAGGACATTCAGTCACACTCTCGGTATTCACTAGAACTAGACTCCACCAATTAGAGAATAATCAAGGATGGAGGCTGTCACCCCCAAAAGAATGGAAGCTCCTTTAAGGCAGAGAATGGCTATGTAATGAGGGGTGGAGATTGATGTCCTATAATTTCTCTAACACCCAGTTAATGGGGAATCAGGACAGAGACCTGTGCTTCAGGATAGCAAATAAAATGCTGCCTTGGGAATTGGGTCAACTCACCTAGGCAGTCATCCTTTCAAGAATGTAAAATAGATCCTTCCTGCATTCATCAGCAAATCAATGGAGTTCTTTGTCAGATCTTTTGTTTCTTACAAATGGGGAATCATCCAGGATCCAGACATTATGACCTGGGGGAAACCCCTCTCAAAGCAGGAGAAGACACATTGATAGTTATTTCAGGGTCTCATGGTTGGGATTTCCCCCACTCACAGACCATCTGAGATCCCAGGTCCACGTAGGTAAGTAAGGCCACTAATAATCCAGGAATCAGCAAGGGAACTAGAGTAGGTTCTACAGCCTCCAGACAACTCTATGCACAGACCAAAGGTAAGAACATGGACTGCCTAGTGTTGCCTTGGGTGGCTGGGGCCATTGTATGGGGTCTGAGACGTCAGACAGGTTAGTAAGATGGGGAATTAATGCAAGGAGATATATAGTCCTGAAAAAGAGGGGATATCAACTCTAAGGTTGAGTGAATATTAGTGACCTGGATCCCTGGAGTGTGGAGATCTCCCTGCTTGGGTGTAGGAAGGGTCTGCACAAGAGGAACTTAGAAGAAACTGTAGCAAAGAAAAAAGTGAGGTTCCAGAAGAAAAGAGGTTCTTCTCCAAGAAGTAGGGAAGGAACAACTCTGTACTAGACAGGAAAAAAAGGAATTTAAAGCAGTTTATATTTTGTGTGTGTGTGTGTGTGTGTGTGTGTGTGTGTACGGGTTTTGTCTTCTATGTTGCTCTCAGTCAGCTGAGTTTTAAAGGAAAAGATCTGGCCATTGGGGGATTTAAAAGCGCTTGTTTCGTATCTCCATAAGTTTGTTTGCCTGTCAGGTATCTTGATGCAAACTAACCTGGATTTTTCTTAAGTTTTCAAGCTTCTCTCCCTACAGAGGACTGAGGAATGGCCAGGGTCAATACATGTGCAGCCTCTCCATGCTCTGCAGGCAGCCTCAGTTTGTCTAGATGGGCTCCTTCATCCCTTTGTGTGGAAAGGTAAAGAACTTACAAATTAAGCACATATTGATCAAAGACTGTTTTGTAAAGTAGATCAGGCCTATAGGCCCCAGTCATGTGATTTTTAGATGAGACCTGGATGTCATTCCATTGTCCACAGAAGGAATTAAGTGGCCAATGCTGTATATCACCTTTTCCCCTGCATTCCACTTACCAAATAGGGGGATAAAGGTTTATGTAACCAATCACAGCCTGTAAAGGATGGGATTTTGGGGGTTCTTTGTCTGAAATGTATAAAAGTTGTAAGCATCTTCAAGTAAATGACTCTCCTCCTGTCTTTGCTGTCCTTTCGGGCCCACAGGCCAGGACGGTCCGCTTCTCGAGGTTCTAATAAATTCTTTCTGTACATCATTTGGAGCGACTCCTGAGTAGTCAGTTTGGGTAGGTGCAATTGCCCCAAACACCTTGACTCCCCTCTGAGTCCCCAAACTCTTTACTGGGGACTCTGGATTCTGTAAAAAAGTGTGGTCTGTCTCCACGTGGTTTGGGGAAATGTAGGGAAATCCACTTTACCCATTAAAATCTTTCCCCGTCCCTACTCAGCAGTCCACATAGGGAAGAGTACAAAATTTAGAGAGGGAGATAGCAGACACGGACATTTTGCTCCCAGTATCCTGTGTCACCATCTCAGATCTCAAATAGTTGAGTGCCATTTCAAAGATTCGGGAGTCTAAAAAAGTGGAGTTTTTGAGGGGGAAGAAGAGTTTTCTCCAAAATGTGACCTAAAGTTTTGTGTGTCTAAATTTAAATTGGATAAGATAGAATTACTTTCAATTAATGTATTTGGGAATAAGATTTTAGAAATATGCATTAATATTGTAGTATGGCTATGAGAAGTTAAAATCTGCATTTGATTTGAAGTAGAAAAAATTGATTATTAAAACACAGTTCTCTGGTAACTTACCTAAAGAGGTCACATGGTTTGTATCTCCTAATTAGATGAAATATATTTAAAGTGCTATGTTCCTTTCTAAATTGTATATTGGGCAATTTGTAAAAATTATATGAGCTATGCTTTAAAATTCTGCCAGCTCTGTTGCACATATGGTATAAGTTGCATGAAATTGGGTCTAAAGTTATTTAGATATCACCTACATTCTGAACCTTAAGATTTGTCTTGCTTTCTCCCTTTAACAAAGAAATATACTTAAAGAGTAGAATTTATAAAATTTTATAGAAAGTTTTAAAAAGTGCTTGGAAAAAACAAGGGTCAAGAAGAATTGATTGTAAGAGCAATTGATAAGAAAAAAAAGAATAAAAGGGTAAAATTAATTGGAGTCAGGTTTATAGGGCTGTGCTGATGACAAGTTGAAGGCAATAAGGTGGGGTCGGATAAGTAGGGGAAGCAGACTCAGCCCCTGCTTTGGGGTCCCTTCCCCTAATTTGTAAACTTCCCAGATTTGGGGGGGGGGGAAAGAAGCTTCGTTCTAGGTATAAAATTCTAATCTCTTCACCTTTACATTTCTGAAAATTCTTGAGTAGGATTTTTGGGAATTAATTAGAAATTTAGGGTTAAAAATTGGATCCTAGTTATTTGAATGATTTCACATTTTTATTTTAGATCACTTGGCTTGGGAAGGTAAGGGAATAGACCCCCCTTTTCCCCATTGAGTGAGGCTGCTCTTTAACTCCAACATCTGAGTGCTTTCCCCTGGCAGCCCACTATTGCTCACCACAATAGTGACCTCCCCCTGGGGCCTTCCCCATGCTGGTTAAATGAAATTCCTTTAACTTTATTTGCTTCTGTTGTTGAAAGAAATAGCAGTGTTTATAACTGAATGTTAGTTTTTGTTTTTCAAGTCTGGTTATTTTAAGGCAAAGTCATTTGTGATGCTGTATCAAAGGTTCTACTGCTTACCAATACAAGGAACTTTAAGTGAAGCTTGTTAGAAAGTTCTCTGAAAACAGTTACTTCTACCAAGATCTCCCTATGTCTCCAGAAGAAATATTTATCATTTATTTAAGTGCATCATGGTCTTACTGTTTAATGAATAGGATAGCAAATATGATCATAGCTTTCTTGCTTCTTGGGTAGGTGCAATTGCCCCAAACACCTTGACTCCCCTCCTGAGCAGAATTTTAACCTGATAGTCCTGCACCTAGTTTTGGCTGTGCTCTGCAGGCACATGGGAGAGGGAGTTTAGGATCTACTTCTGACTAGTGAAACTTGCTATTGAGATGAAATCTCTTGGGATTATAACGATTACTCTTTTGAGTTTTGAATTTGGGAATGATTATCTGATGAGTTATCAAGTTAGTGGCCCACCATTTGATAGCTGAGTTGGCTATAAGGTGGGATTGTTCTGTGATTGGCTGTCATCTGTGACTATTATGTGCCCTCAGGCTGAAGCCTTAAGGACCAATTTTGATGCTATTATAATCATGCCCCTGCTTTTTCCTCTTAAAGCAAATTTCTATAATCAGAGTAAGTGGTCAAGAGAAGCCATAAGCACAATTCAAATACGTAAGATGTTGCTGTTTTCAATCTGAAAATATGTAGTCATTATATCTTAAATAATTAGGTGAATGACTATTTTGCCTAGTCATCTATTTGTTGCTAATGTATATATATCTTATGAAATAAGGTTTCAAAATTATGTAAGAACAATTGGTATAACTGTCTGTGGGACCTATTATTTTATTGATTATTGAAACTAAAGTTGAAACATCTTTAGTATAGTTTAGAGAAGAAGATTTTAGTATATTCAAGTTTTCTTAGAGGGATGTAACTTATGGAATATTTTGAATATGGGAAAGCCAATTTTATTTGTTTTTATTAATGTGGAATAATAACATTTATTTGCATAGTGTGTCCTGTGGCACAAATATGCTTTCTTTTGAATAAGTTAAATGAAAAGCTACTGGCCAATCTATATTGGCCTCTCCCAGGCCATCCTACAAGAGACCCTGGCAAAAGAGGGGGGTATCCTGATTCTGAGGGATTCCAGCATCTAATCCCAGAACCAAGACAGTGGAAAAGTCTAGGAAAAAACTTACTGGCAGAGAGGCTTTACACTATGCCTCATGACATATGTCATGGTGTGACTTCAAGGGTCTGAATTGACCCACTGGATCTTCAATCAGCTCAAGCCCCTTCAAGTGAGATGATGTAGGATGACTCAGCTCACCGTCCATTCTCAGCAGGAAGTAGTTTCAGAAGATATCATTGCTCCATACCCCAAAGGACTTTGGGTCCCATTTGTTTAAGAAGGAACTGGACTTGATTGGTGAATGGACCCCAAACTACGCAGTGTCTGAGGTGCTGCCAGTAGAATGGCATGGGAAAATAAGATGACTCTAGAAAGATTATGGGCAGGAAGAGGAGGAACATGTGTTACAATTACTAGGAGTTGTTTCACTCCTAGTACAGTCCTAATGATGCGGGAAAGATTCCTTTCTAGATTCCCACCCTCTCCTAGTTAATAATGTAAATTGCCCTTTAACTCACAAATCCTGGTCCCTTTGAATTCCAATAGAAGATCTGACCTGTTCCCAGCCCCACCCGGATATGAGCCAACTTTGGGGCTATACCCGAAAGCCCCTCGAGCTAAGTCTTCTATTATAAAAAGGCCATGCTGGGAACCCCTCTTTGCAGAGATTCCAAACATGGCTACCATGTAAGGACCCTCTGTCCACTGGACCCTCTGTCCAGTGCCCTCTTTATCTCTATCTTCCCCTATACTTTAACTTTGCTTACCTAATAATAAACCTCTTTTATCAATCTAGCTCTTGGGCCAATAAATGCTTTTATTGGGAACTCGCGCCGCTACTAGACCCCCTTGCACCAAATCTGTACCCCAAACCTGCCACTAGACCTTAACCCTAATTTCATTTAGGTACCCCAAAGCTAGACCTCAACATTTGGTTCCCTGACGAAACGAACACCGGAAGCTAGATAATTTGGCGATCAAACTGGACCCCAGCCTTTTCGGGGCACTCAGAACCAATCTGGGTTTTGAGCTGTTCAGGCAGTATTCTTCCAGGAAGAATCTGCATTCTTTCTTTGGTCTCACTCTATCTCTAAAGGTAGTGGGGAGAATATCTGTGTTCCCTCTCACCCTACTTCCATTTCAGGTGAAAAGGCTGCTATTTTGATCTAGACACTCCCCTGCCTCTAAAGTCTTTCCTGGAGCAGATGCTTTGCTTGAAGAAACTCCCTGACCAAATCCTTTGGAGAGAGAAAGGCCCTTCCTTTGCATCTCAATGCATTTCTATTCTTTTTTCCTCTGTCACCAGAAAGCCCTGCTCTCCAGCAGGAACTCTAGAGACAGGAGGAAGTGTCTCTTTAACACTCCACCCCAGACCAAAGAGTGGTCATGTGACTGTTCTGGGGACCCCACTCCTTTTGGGGGTCCCAGGCCAGCGCTCTCTTTGCTCTGCTCTGGGGAGATAGCTGGAGAATAAGAGGAGCTGTGTTTGAGCCCTTCTCCCACGCCACTGTTAAATGCAATGGAGTCTCTAATGGTCAGGCTGTAGCCACGAGGAGAAAGGTCACTGAATTGGGGTGAGTTTAGAGAATGTCTCTGCCCACGGCAGCTACTCCCTGGACAGGGGTAAGCGGTCTTCCCTTCAGGTTTTGCTCTCCCAGCAAGATTGGGGGGCTTAGATGAGCTGCCCCGCCTTCAAGTTCCAGCATGGAATCACCAGAGGAGCCCTCGCCATTCAAGACGCACTGCGCTGGGTAAGATGGCAGCTCTTCCTCCCCCACCCTCGTTCTGGCCTTTCTTCCCCTTCTTCCATGGAGTGGGGAGTGTAGAACTCGAGGCCTGATTCGGACCTCTCCCATGTGGCTTGGCATCCTGCCGTTTAAATGCTCCTATCCTGCCCCCTTCTTGGGGTTACTGTACAGTGGGGAGATTAGGGGCTCAATCTTAATCTTCTCAAATCTCCGGAAAGGTTGTCACCAACTTTTAAAATAGAAATTTGCTAGCAATTTGGACAAGTGGACCGCGCCCCTTCCAGACCTTTACCTGGCTCTTAAAGCCGCAGCTTCCAGCCCTCAGGAAGTGTGCACGTCCCATACATTTTAAACGGGACTCAGTTTCCCTGATTTGGTCATCCTGCGTTAACTGTAGAAACCTCAGAATTAGCCACATGCTCACAAGGCTGTCTACAAAGACTGGGGATTTTAAAACTGCTCTCGGTTTTTTTCTTAGCTTCAGGGCACTACTTAAAACTATTTCTTAGCTGCTTGTGGAGAGATAACCTAGGTAAACCAGGCTAGGTCTGTCTGTCTCACACTTTCCTACCTAACCCTACAGGTGGGAACTCGTTTGCTCCTAATTTTCTTAGTCCTAAGACCTTTTGCTCTTAGCACACTCGGTTCTATTCTTTTCTGGATTGGCGTTCTATGTCCTGGCAACAAAGGGTTTTTCCTGGACTCCAACCCTGGCCAGGTTGCAGCTTCAAAAAAGACCTTTGCAATGATGGCTGGGAATGAAATTCCAGGTCAAGGCAAATTAAATTCTTTGGAAGATGGCTTTTTATTTCTTTTCTCCCCTCATTCCTTGACTGCAGCAAGAAATGAGTTAATGGGAGAAACTGAAGCCATTTAAGAATTCGGTGAATACCTTTAGGAAAGAAGTCTGTCTTTGCTGTGTGCTTTTCTCAAGTTCTCTAGACTTGTTCCCTGTTTTCCCTCCCCTATTCTTTGAGAAGTTACTGAGGGACTAAGATGGGAATATAAAATATAGGTTATTAAAACAAAATGCTGGTAGTTTACCTTCCTACTTAGATGGTGTGTTTTCTCGAGGTATTGGGTAATTTGTAATTGAGTTATGCCTTAAAATTTGTCATCTCTGTTGGGCAATTATAAGTTATATGAAGTTTGGTTCAGTTACTTGTGAACTTCAAGATCTGTGTAATGTTAAATTTAAAACTGTCTATTAGATAAGAAAGATAGCTGTACAAGCTGTAAACCCTTTACTGTGATTCTTGAGAACTAGATTCATCTGAAGCCCTTGATTAATGATAACTGTAGAAGATAAAATCCTTTGGGACTGCAGCTAATATTTGCTGGGAGTTTTGAGTTCAGGTGTGACTGCTTAGACCAGAGGTAAAACTGCCTTAAGTAGCTATTTTAATTTGTGGCCACACTATGGTTGCTGCTAAGCTTTTTACTTCCTGGGGCTAGAGTTTCTTTAAGGTTTACTTCGCCAAAGTACTTGGGGCCACTCCCACCTTGTCTTTTGAGAAAGCTGGGAATCTCATCGCCCTGAATAGGCCTAGAGCCTTTGACACTGTATGTTGATGGAAGGCAGGGCTAGGCCCCTGACTTGCTGCTCAAGGAGCCCAGGGCTATGCAGACTGTCTAGTGTTAAGAGAGGAGCTGTTGGAAGGAGAGCACACCCACTCCTACCACATCTCTCCTTTGCTACCTTGCCCTCAATGTTGGTGGCCCTCGTAGGAGGTTTCCACTGAGGCAAACCCACCATGTCATGCTTCTATAACGGGGGCGGCTCAAATGCCCGGGCTAGTTTGAGCTCGCTGGGAGACTCCGGCAGTCTTGGGGGGATTCGTCGCTCACAGGACGCTGTGAGGACGAAATCCTGGTTTTTTGGCAAACGGTCCTCTGGGAGGGCCCTTTGTGACACCTTCTAGAGACGTCTAGGAAGGTTACGTTATAGAATGAGAAAGTTTTCGGGTTTTGCCATGAATTGGCTTTCTTAACTCTGGACAAGGTAAAAGACTTTTTTTCCTTTCTTATCTTGCAGTGGACACCCAAAGCCCTCGGGTCGGGCTTGGGGTTGGGAGCTCTAAGCTCTGGCACAATTCTTTAGGAATTGCTGAGGATTGACAAAAGGCCTTTTTTTGTCAGCTCTATCTCTTAAGAGATACAGGGAGGCTGCAAGGATTTGGAAGAATAAAAGTTTTTACCTGTCCACACCCCATCCCTATGGAGATTTTAAGCTGCCTCTTAATGCAGAGACAAACACTGGGCTTGAGAAAAATGCCACATTCTCAACACCTGAACTCTGAATAGATTAGCTGGATTCCAATCTCTCTGGACACGTCCATCCTTTAAAGGGCTTTTTTCTTTCTAATCCTGGGACTGATTAACACTTATGCCCTCAGACAAAAGCGTGAGCCAAAACACACCCAGTACGATTGTCTCTTTAAAAGCTGAAAGACTTAGCCTAGTGAGAGCTAGGACCCACCCACCACCTCAACTTTTTCGGGGTCCAAACCTCAATGTTTCTTACACTCTGCTGCTAACAGCTGTTGGTTTCCCTTTAACTCTAACCTGAGACACTGAGCTCTTTTCTCAGGGCAACTTCTGCCTCCTGTAAAAACATTTGGAGCGGAAGCGTCGTTTAATACAAATCTCTCCCAGACTTAGGCCCGAAGGTGCCCTGGAAACTGTTCGAGGAGACCCTAGTCTCTGTCCTGAGTTCGAGCAGGAGGAACAATGGAGAAACTGTGTCACACCACAGGGGCTGAATTGGCCCCCGGCGTCCTGCTCCCCGGTAGGGAATTGGGGTCTGGCCCTGTTTCCCTTTTTATCCCAGGACAGTCCCAACCCCTCAGGGGTTAGTAAGCTGGGTTGTCAGTGCTGAGATACTTTGCACTCCCTCTGATCCCTTCCACCCCTTCCCCATAAGAGTGGGAAAGTGGGGGGAAGGTTTAGGATCTTTGCTTATTGAGGAAACAACTCTTTTTAAAGAAAGGCAGCACAGTTAAAAGATTTCTAAGAGCTTAAATTGCATTCTTATCTTGATTAGATTTATAGGCCTCCAGTTTCCCCTGACTTCTTAGTCCACACCCTGAACCAACACCAGGAGAAATTAGCTTTCCTGGAAATTAAGAGTGAAAGGGCTAAATTCGAGGCTACTTAACACTTTTTACTATAGACAAATAATCTTTTGCTCCCAGCATTTTCTCCTACTTCTCCTTGCTAGATGGGCCATCAGCATTTTTACAGGCAGCTCACAGAAGGGATCTGATGCATCTCCTGCTGTTGTCATCTCCATCCTGGATGACACCGGTTTTAACCTGCTCCTGAGATCTGGGCTTCAACCTTTGGACTCTCAACCGCCCTTCAGCCTGGAGAACATGGGACAACTGACTGGGAATGACTGACCGGGACACACACCCCTTAGATGCCCTGCTGCCATCCCCAAACCCCACACCTCACGCCTCACCTCCTGGCATGAACCCCAAATCTCTACAACCCTTGCCAGCTCGAAGCAGTTAAGAGGAGATCGGCGCCCCTTTTCCCACAGGCCTTTGGAGGTGACTGCTTGAGGCGGGGATGAAGAGGGGACCCCTGAACTTGGAAAATCCTGGAAGGAGAAAATCTTCAATTCTGTCTCAATAAGAGACTTTGCCCTATTTCTTTTTCCTTAAATGAATTTAAGTTCCAACTGCTTGAGGGGGGAATGATGCGGGAAAGATTCCTTTCTAGATTCCCACCCTCTCCTAGTTAATAATGTAAATTGCCCTTTAACTCAAAAATCCTGGTCCCTTTGAATTCCAATAGAAGATCTAGACCTATCCCAGCCCCACCCGGATCTGAGCCAACTTTGGGGCTACACCCGAAAGCCCCTCGAGCTAAGTCTCCTATTATAAAAAGGCCACGCTGGGAACCCTTCTTTGCAGAGATTCCAAACATGGCTACCATGTGAGGACCCTCTGTCCACTGGACCCTCTGTCCAGTGCCCTCCTTATCTCTCCCTTTGCCTATACTTTAACTTTGCTTATCCAATAATAAACCTCTTTTATCAATCTAGCTCTCTGGGCCAATAAATGCTTTTATTGGGAACTCGCGCCGCTACTAGACCCCCTTGCGCCGAATCTGTACCCCAAACCTGCCACTAGACCTTAACCCTAATTTCATTTAGGTACCCCAAAGCTAGACCTCAACACTATCAAAAAGAAGTAGCAGAGAATTCAGGGATTAATTACCCATCCTGTGTAAGGAGATCTGTGCAGGGGTTAAGAGACTTTGATGAAGTGGGATGTAAAAAAATATTAGCCAAATTTGAGAGATTAGAAAAGGATTTGGAAACTAAATTATTTTTAAAAAGAAAGAAAGGGGGAAATTTTGGCAAATGGGTAGGCATCTCTTTGGTTTCCACAGTTATGAAAATTAAATTGGAGAAATGAAACAAATGAGAAAACTGGAACCCACAAGGACATCAAGGAACAAGCAAGGAGGGAGGCTGTGTTTCCCAAAAGAATGGAAGCTCCTTAGGGGCAGGAACTGGCTATGCAGTGAGGGCTGGAGATTCATGTTGTATAACTTCTCTAACATCCAAATAATGAGGAACCAGGGGATGGACTTGTGCTTAAGTATGGGAAATAAAATGCTGTCTTTGGAGTTTCAAAGGCCTATTCATCTAGGCACCCATTCTTGCAAGAATGTAAAGTAAATATTTCTTATATTCATCAGTGAGTCAGTAAAGTTCTTGGTAAGATATTTTGTTTCTTACAGTTTCTTCAGGCCTTTAAGGATAGCAGTACTCTTGACACTAACAGGAAAGATAGATGGGGGGGTGCTGTTAAGGGAAAACAAACATGAGTTCTGTTTTAGACATGTTGCATTTCAAATATCTACTAAATATCCAGTTCAAGATTTCTGAAAGGCAGTTGAAGTTGTGAGATCAGGATCAGCAGAGAGTTTGAGGCAGGATAGGTATATTTGGGAATCATCAGCACAGACAATAGCTAGCAGGACTTTGATTGGGTGGCAGATGTGGATTGAATGAACTTTAAAGAAGGAAAGATTACTAAGTGGGTGGAGGCTATTTCCAGCAGAATTTTCCAGGAAAACCTCTAAAAGCATTTTATGGTAAAAGCAAATTATGAAAAAAAAAAAAAAGCAAATTATGGTAGATCATCTAGAATATTGGTGTTAAATTCAAAGAGAAAAAAGGGCCATTAGGCCATACATAAAAATTCCTGGTGGCTGCATAGAGACTTAGAAAACTACATATTAGGGGACATCTAGGTGGCAGTGGATAGAGCACCAACTCTGAAGTCAGGAGGACCTGAGTACAAATCTGGTTTCAGACACTTAACGCTTCCTAGCTGTGTGATCCTGGGCAAGTCACTTAACTCCAATTGCCTCAGCAAAAAAAAAAAAAGAAAAGAAAGAAAAGAAAAGAAAAGAAAAAAAGAAAACTACATATTAGCATTAGCTATGTTCTATTGTATTTTGGTTTTGTTAAATATTTCCCAACTGTAAAGGGCAGGAACTCAGTATGATTGATTTATCCTACAACAAGGTGTTAATTCAGTGGAATTGATAAGACAATATCTAATTTAGCATGTGAGTTCTCTAGTTCAGTATGATTGATTTAATCTTACAACAAATAATGGTTCCCTAGTGATAGAATGATTGGTTTATACTCAGTATACTGTCATGATGTAATTGTAACAGAGTATATAAGCTGGAGCTCAAGCTTTCAGAAGCCAGAGACATTCCATCTTCATCAGCCTCGTGATGACTCTCCTGCTTCCCCTACTGAGACCAAGGCCCACCTGAAGGATCTCTAAAAAGCTAGCCGAGCCCAAGACAAGGAGACAGACAATAAAGACTTTGGGGCTTTATCCCTGGCTATTCTCATGGTGATTACTCTGCTGAAACAAAGGCTGATCCGGAGACCTCCAGAGAGCTAACCAGAACATTACATGCAACCACATTTCAATCTGGTTGGGGATCATGGAGGCCACATCTGGTCTACAAGTTTTAGGACCTTGTCACCTCTGCATGATTGTTTAGACATGAAAGGCAACAGAGTTATACCAGGGCAGCTTCCTGGCACCCTGTGGATTTCTTAAGGTCATAAAAGGTCCACTCAGGTGAAGTCAGGGCTTTTAAACTTAGTCTATGTTCCAAGATTACAGGAGGCACCATATCTTGCACTGCTGATCATATGTATTTTCATATGGAGACCACTTGTTCCACTGCCCCAGTTAAATCCTGGAGGATACTTCTTGTTGAATCTAGTTCTTATACAATGGCAAAATAACCCTCCCTTTGTTAAATGAGGAATGGTCTATGAATGGCTCATTTCATTCCACAAGTGAACCTAAGAGCCTGAGTCAAATTCTCCCCTCCCTCTGTATCCCATTTTTTATTGTCTTTCTGGCTGGTTTTTTTTTGTTTTTTTGTTTTTTGTTTTTTTTTTGTACAGTTCTAGGCTAAATATAAAGGTACGCTAGCTTGGTATTGAATGTGTTGGTCAATAGCTCTGAGTAGTGAACACACGGAAGTCTCTTCCATATCAAACATTTTCTTTTCTAAGGTGTTTTACAGCTCAACTATTTTCAGTTCTAAGGTGCCTCCAAGCTCTGACATTCTGTGTTTCAAGGATCCTCTCAGCTATGACACTATAGGTAGAAGATATAGTTTGCAGGTTAGATATCTACATGTTGATTGTACAGATTCAATTCAATTTTACACAAACTCTTTGCAAAAAGATAAGAGTCCTGCTGAAGTACTTCTATAATACAAAAATGGTCTTGATACCTAAATTACAGAGAGTCAAAACAGAAAAAGAAAATTACAAACCAACATCCCTAATGGATACCCATGCAAACGTTTTAAATAAAATAGTAACAAAAATCTTATAGCAACATATACATATCATTAAAATGCTATACCATGACCAGGTTGAATTTATACCATCAATGAAGTAGTGGTCTAATATAAAGAAAATTATCAATGTCATTGCCTATATCAATAACAAGAATAAAAATCATGTGATTATGTCAAATTCTGACAGAATTCAACATATTTCTGCTAAAAAAAAAAATAGAAAACACGGCAATATATGGAACTTTCCTTATCATGGTAAATAGATTGTATCTAAAACCAAGACCCAACATTGTGTGGATAAACTAGTATCTTTTATCCATTAAGATCAGGGTTAATTCAAGGATGCCCAGTATTATCATTGCTGTTTGTATTGTGCTAGAAAAGATTAGTCCTAATCCTAAAGAAGGGGAATACCAAGGAATGTTCAGATTACCCAACAATTGTGCTCATCTCCACACACCAGCAAGCTTATGCAGATGCCTGCGACAACTATAGTGCTAGAGTGGAGTAGTGCTGAGACAGGAGTGGGGCCTTCTATGGCTGAAGGCAGTCATGGGTATAGGCCGAATTGGGCTGATTTTCCAATTGCAGCGATGATGAGTCCTAGGAGTGTTAGGATGTCTGCACTTAAGATTCTGCAAACTAGACTTCAGCAACATATGAACCAAGAATTCCCAGAAGAGCAGGCTGGTTTTCAAAGAGGAAGAGGAACGAGAGACCAAATTGCTAACATTTGCTGGATTGTGTAGATAGCAGAAGAGAGAAGGGCCTGGTGTCCCAGGAGATCTGTCATAAAGAATCATACATGACTGAACAACAAAAATTTAGAGCAAGAAGATTAAAAAAATTGTGGGACCAAGGATAATACAGAAAAAAAAAAGATCACTTTTGCAAATAATAGGCTGGTATACTTAAAGAACCTGAATCAACTTTTATAACTGAATCTGTGGTGTTCTTCTTCTTTTTTAATATAATAGTTCTCTCTGCGAGAGAAGGTAGGTTTCTCGGAGGAGGTTTTCTGGAGGCAGCTTTAGTTTCAGTTCAGATCAATAATTACCCCAAATGCAGCCAGCTGGTAAAAATACAAATGTTTATTTCTCCTTCCAAGTCTTGTCTCTTTCCTTGGGCCCAGATAGCTAGATTCTTAGAGGCCTATCTCTCTGCTTGGTTCCAAGAGCTCCCTCCAAATGTCTCCAAATCCAAAGGTTTGTCCTTCAGTCTCCAGCCAGCACAAAGATGAATCTGTCTCTCTTGCCTTCCGAAGTAATTCTCTCCTGGCTCTAGCTCAACTCTGACTTGTGGCTTCTTCTGACTTGACGCTGTCCTCTCCATGTAATTTGGCTGAATTCTCCCTGAGAGCCTCTGTCTGTATCTTATATATGAGAGAGAGGAATTGTGGGATACGAGAGAGAGGGATTATGGGTTTTCTCCCATAGTGCTCTCTGGCCCTAAGAGCTTCAAGGGAGGTGTAAATTCACAAAGTTACAAAGTTTACTTTGTGAATCTCCCATACTTGTGAACTCCAACGAGTAAATGTGTGAACACAAGCATTATATCAATTAGTTCTACTTAGTACCTTGTTTCAGGTTCTGGCCCAAAACATCTTCTTGTAAGATCAGATCAATAATCTATCAACTCTAATGAGTTAGCAGTTTGTAAAGATTCCAACAGAATCAATTAAAATTTCAGCAAAGTTGCAAGACATAAGGAAAATGCATTTAAATTATGAGCATTTCTATATGATACCATCAAAATATAACAGGGAAGGAGGAAGGGGAAAGCATTTATTAAGCACCTATAATATGCTATGCACTATACTATTTTGCAATTAATTCATCTGGTTCTTACAACTATTCAGGCTACCTCTAAAATTATCCTTCTTTTGAAATTGAAGAAACTGAAGTAGATGGAGGAAACTGAAGTTGAGAAAGATTAAATGACTTTATAATGGGATTACATTTAAAATATAGAGTATATTTTAAAATGTGAAATTTTACCTATCAAGATATATACATATATCTTGGTCCTTGAATATATGAATACAGCTACAAAACACCATTTATAGAAATAGATATTCCTAATTATTAGAAAAATATTAATTGCCCATGGGTGGGCTAAACCGACATATAAAAAATCAATATTACCTAAATTGAATTATATATTGAGTAGCATACTAAGCTACCAAATGACTACTCTATAAAATTAGAAAAAAATAATAAACAAATTTATTTGTTGGCAAAAAAAGGATTCTCAAGGAAAATAAAAGAGAAAACAAGTGGGAAGGAGACTTGCCACTGCCAGATACCAAAGTTAACTACACAACAGAAAGCTGTTCCACAAGTAAGTACTCATTAAGTACCTAATCTATGTGATACATCATGCTAAGATCTGAGGATACAAGGAAAGATGTTAGGTAGAAGTAGATCTGACCTGATATTTCATGTTTGATATCAGGGGGGAAATGAGACACTTCATGGTTCATTTAATAGATAATACAATATATAAAAGATATTCAACAAATACATGACAGCACTTGGCTTGGACAGACATGGCTCTCATCATCTCCATATGGAAATGTATTTGAGCAGCAAATATAAAGGGTGCCAGCTCCACAAGAATTTGGATATATATATATATGTAGCAGGGAAGTGCAACACATTTCAAGCCTTAAAATCTTAAACCAATGAAATCCTATAGATAATTTTGTAGCCCTTTGAGGAAAATCCATCACAACTTATATGTAGGAAGGAGTTAGAATATTGTTTTCAACACATTCACCCCCTTGGTTGTAAAATCCTTAAAGGCTTCTGAAAAACCTTCCACCACTTAAATGATTTTGAGAGAAGTCTGCCAGAGGCAGCACTAGGTGGGGGAAACATAAGAGAAAAATCTAAACTAAGAAGATAGAAAATATATATGACCTCAGAGGGAACATAAAGCAAACAGACATAAACAAATGTCTGGCTAAAGCAGTTGTTCTCCAAGAACCATTCAAGAAGGCTCCAGGAGGGGAAGAGGTTGGGCCTGAGTGAACTGCAGACACCTGAAAATCAACAGCAAGGCCTCTGGGCAGTTTAGGCCTCTGGAACTTTCACCTCACTGACAGCGTGAGAACTGGACTACCAAGCAGAAGGTGGAAGTGCCTTCTGGGAAGGAACACCAAGCCCAGGTGATCTCCCAGAAACGTCCCCAGCTGCACTTGCAGGGAAGGAGCTAACACGTGCCTGGTGAATGCAGTAGCAGAGGGGCAGGGACCCTGCCAGGAGGGAGCACCTGCACAAGAGCAGAGTCCCTGGTTTCAGCTCTGAGGTAGGGAGGACGGCTCCAGTTTACACTCACCAGATGGACTAGGGGATGGGAAGCATCTGCAGGTCAATGTGGGCCAGAGCCCCTCGCTGTGGCTTAGGGGCAGAGAGGAGTGACTAAGACTGGACCTGGGACAAAGTTTAGAACTTGAGGCCTGGGGCATCAATCCCCACAGCTCAGGATTACAACTTGATTATAATAGCTGATAAAACCAAAATAAAATAATTAATAAGAAAGTGTTATTAATAAGGATAAGTAACAGAGGAAAAAAATCCCACTATCAATGACTATAATGGTGATACAGATCTGGTTTAATATTCAGAGGAAGATACTAGAGTTAAAAAACGAGAAATGTTAAATGGTCCCGAGCACAAAAAGTTCTTAGAAAAACTTCAAAAGGACTTTAAAAATCAAATAAGAGAGATCAAAGAAAAATTAGGAGGAAAAATGAAAGCAATTCAAGAAAACCAAGAAAATTAGGTAGAAGGGTGTGGGGAGAGAGTAAGGGAGGGACACGTAGAGGGGTGGGTAGGTTAGAGAATAGGAGGGCAAGATAACTGGTAGAAATTAGAGGAGTGAAGAAGGAAAGGGAATAGGGTGAAAAAGAGAGTGAGGAAAAATAGGAAGTAGGGAATTAAACAACAAGTAATTATAGCTTAGAATGTGAATGGGATGAATTTACTGATAAAAAGAAAACAACAGAAGGGATTAAAATTTTGAATTCAACAATATTCTTTCAGGAAACATGACAAAAAGAAAGCTACAACATAAAGATAAAGTAAGGACTGAAGTAGAATTTATTAGGGAAAAAAGCAAGGATAACAATCATAATCTCAGACAAAGTTAAAGCTAAAATAGATTTCATTAAAAGAGAAAAATAGGGAACCTACACTGTGTCATTAATATTATTCAGTATTGTTTCAGACCATTTAAAATAACTAGACAGTATAAAATACCTAAGTATATCTGTCAAAACAGATACAGGAATTTCATGAACATAAACATGAATTTTTTATACAAATAAAATCAGATTTAAATAATCGGAGTGATAGTTACTGTTCATGGGTAAGTAAAGCCAATATAATAAAAAAATGACAAATTTATCTAACTAAACTATTTATTCAATGTCATCCCAGTTCATTATAAGGCAAGAGCATTATGGAGGTATCAAATGGATAATTCTGAATATTTTAAATTAAAATTTTCTTACATAAAACACAATATAACCAAGAATTAAATGAAAGCAGAAAACTTGGGGCGGGGGGGCACACAAACTTTCATAAACAATTGCTCAGATAGAATATGATTGTATAACAATACTGCTGTGATCTAAGAAATAATGAGAAGATTATTCTATTTTTAAGATTCAAGAATGGGAATTTAAAGTCTCCCCCAAAATCCATTCCAGTATTTAATAAATTTTATTTCAAGAAAATTCTACCCCCCCAAATCCTCACCATCTTCCCTAAACACCATCCCATTTGTTTCTCTACTTTCTTAGCCAAACTTCTTAAAAATGCTTTTTACATTAGATATTAAAACTGATACTCTCTTCTTTCTTTTATAATGTGTCTTCTGAACCCATCAATCAACTGAAATTGTTCTTTCCAAAATTACCAGACGGCAAATCAAATAGATTCTTCCCTATCCCCATTCTTCTTGACTCTCTTTGCTGTTTTTGACATTGTTGACCAAATTCTCCCAGATGGCTTTTTTTCCCCCTGTTTTAGTTTTCTTTTCCTTTTTTCCTCCTCTTGCTAATTTCCAGCCCTGCCTTTTATTTTAATTTGTGAAATAAAATAAGTATTTCCATAACATAGAATTTAAAAAGATGATTACACATGAAACTGAAAATTTATATGTACAACTTGCTATTGTTTTAAAATATATAATAAAGTTATAACATAACTTTATTCCCCCCCCTTTTTTTCTTTTCTCCCCACCTCTGCCCTAGAAATGGCTACTATTAGACACAAACATGCATAAATGTAAAATCATTCTATATATACTTCTATTTATCGGTTCTCTCTGGATGCAAATAGCATTTTCCTTCATAGGTACACTTTTTTTAAAATAAATTTATTGTTTCTTTGTTTAAAAAAAAGAAATTAAAAAATGATGAGCTGGTTGACTTACAAAACACATAGAAAGACTTGGACCTATGAAGGAGGATGCTATCTACCTCCAGAGAAAGAGATGACAACTAGAAATGTGCGTGATATGGTTTTATGTATATGTATTTACATATGTATATATGTGTGTGTGTTGATAGACATCTATAGATTCATCTCTATATCTGAGTTTAATTGTATACTTCTCTAGGGCAGTGAGGGGAGTTGGGGGATGCAGGGAGCTAAGAAGGGACATAAAGTAAAAATTGTATAGCAGAGGATAAAGAAGAAAACTTAGAAGGAAGCAAAGAAAAGCAAGGTAGCTTTGACAATGAATAGTATTTATTACATAGATTTTCTTGAAATGTAGATTTATTATTTTATATTGAATCCTCTCATGTTCTGCTCTGCATACAGAAATTTTTTTCTTTTCTTCTTTTGTATTGAAGTTTAAAATGAATAAAAATTTATACAATTTTTATATTAAAAAAAGAAAAGGAACACAACAATGAAATGTGGTCACCCTCTAAATGAGTGGTCAAAAATGTAGAGAAAAACAAAGAGCAGAAAGGTAACATGTCGGGTCTCCACAGGGTTGTCTGTATGCCGGGGGTGATGCCAGATCTTTGCAATTTATGGTGATTCTCCCAATAATGAACAAGAGCACATGGACAACAAGACCATGGCCCAGCTTCTGGCATAGCAGGATTAATTCTTCATCACAGTCCACATGACATATGTAGTAAATTTGGGGCTAAGAAGTCAGAAGCCTCTCCCATGCATTTCAGAATGTCCTTCAACAGGGAGCCTTTCCCCACTTATGCCAGCCACTTGATGTTCCCTGATACCTAAGGAACCCACCATCGCTGGAAATATCAGGGAAATGATACAAAATCTTTGAAAGAATAGAGAATTCTGCAGTCTGTCTGTCGAGAAACATTTAATAACCCTAAACAATGTCATAAATGCAGGGCATAGAAAGAGAAGCACACATCAATTCCTGTTCTTGAGGAGCTTTGTCTAAATGGAAGAGATCATGTGCAAATGATTATGTATAAACAAACCACAGAAAAGATCAATTGGAAATAATTAGAGGGAAGGCACCAACATTAAGAGAGGTTAAGAAAGGCTTCCTGTAGAAGGTAAGATTTTTGCTGTGATCTGAAGAGCCAGAGGAGACAAAGGGTGATATTCTAAAGATCTAGCCTCTCTTAGTTCTTCTGCTCCCTATCTGACCACTCCTCTGTCTCCTTTGCTGGATGCTTCTCAAGGATCTTCTAGTCATAGGTGCCCCTCATCATTCTATCCTATGCCTTATTTTCTCCTTCTCAACTGTTTTACTGGGTGATCTTACTCCTTACAGTCAATCTGTTGCCAGAATGATCGATTTTGCTTCTGTAGCATCTTTTGAATATACCCTCCCCCTTTCTCTTTTGATGCTGCAACATCATCATCTCAGCTCTGAACTATTGCAATGACTGCTGGGAGGATCTTTGACTCAAGCTCCTTCCCACCTACTACCCCATCTCTCTATCTCCCTACCCCTCCAGTCTTCTGACATCTTACTTCCCTCATATACTCTTCCACACAGTGACCCTGGCCTTCCTGCCACAGCTCAAATCCCAGCTCAAGTCGTAGTTTCTTCAAGAAGCCTTTCCCAGCTTTCCGTAATCTGTTCTCCAAAGTTACTCACAATTCATCCTCTCTGTGTTTTATTGTTTGCATGTTGTCTCTTTCATTAGACTTTGAGTCTGTTGGAAGCAGTGACTTCCTTTCTTTGTATGCCCAATGTTCTGTATGGTGCCCAACATATAGTAGATACTTTACAAATATTTATTGACTTGAATTATCCAGCACAGAATGGCAATGAAGGTCAGATGTTTGTTAAATAGGGGGAAGAAAATTAACCAAAGCAGAGTTGCTTGTCAGGTAGTCAGAAGAGCTAAGTCTAAACCTCAGTTCAACCAGTTCTGATCTGTAAGCTTGGAAAGTCATTTCATCTTTGAGATTTGGTTCATTCATGCAAAATGGAGATGACTATGCATATGTTCCCTCCTCTTATCTGGGCCTTTACAAGGCAAATGCTTTGGAAACTTTAAATTAGGCAGTAGAAAAATGGACGCTAATATAATTATTATTACTGATAAGTTTATTTTGATGGCTATGAGGATAAACCCAGAGATATTTCTTTTCAGTCTAGAATAGGACAGGGCATTCAGGGTTGATTTCAAAGGTGGCTGACAGACATGGGGGTGACGGATAGGAAACCTTAGGCCAAAACAAGGTTTAAGAAAACTTTAGTGGGGAGCAACTAAGAGAAGGGCCTAGAAATGGAATCTGTGTTAGCATCATGGTATATCAATCAATCAGGAAGTCTTTATTTAAAATATACTTGGTGCCAGGCTGTGGGGAATACAAAGAGTACCTGTCAAGGAGCTTACCTCTGAGCAGGAGAAACCACATGGATGCATACAACATATATACAAAGTAATGGAGCATAATGTAAAGTAATGAGAAACTGGCACTAGGAGCTGGAGGGATCCCAAAGGCTTCCTGTAGAAGTTGGCAGTTAAATTGAGTTTTGAGGGAAATTAAGGATTTCAAGAGTAGAAGAGAAAGAGGACTACATTCTAAGCATGAGACATTTCAATCAATGCAAAGGCATCATGATGGAAATTAGTGAAAAGAACGTTGCTCCTGGCATTGGGAGATCTGGGCTCAAACTCTTGATGCTTCCTAGACATGCGGTCTTGGCCAAATCAATTGAGGAAAGATCCCAGTTGCTTCCACTTCCATTCTTTATCTCATGAACTTTTGGGAGCCAATCTGGAGGACTACTGAGGCAGCCCATTCTTCCTTCCTTGCTCTTAAAGCAGAGATTGAATGACTTCTTGGAAGTCAGTCACTCAAACAATCCCCCACATCTTTATGAAGTGCCTTTTCTGTGTGCCAGGCAGAGCTGGACACTGGGGAAACCAGCCCAAACATGTTCCTCTGCTCTATGGAGGAAATAATGTGTACATATAAAAACATATATAAGAGAAAGTGGTGAAATAGACATAGACCAAGAAGGTAGGTGGAAAACGAAGGCACTATTAACTACAGGGGCTAGGACAGACCTGGGAATGTGATCTTGAAGATTAATTACCTCGAATCAATGGTAACATCTATATATGTGAAAATATGACTTCCATGATTATATAAACTACCTTTCCTATAAACAGCAAAAGAAGCTCCCCTTATTTCATGGGGACACTTGCACATGACCTGGGCCATCCTGGTGCTCAGCCTTCTTTGTTTTGTTCTAGATAATGCCTGGCCTGGTGCAGGAATCCATTCTGTCCTCCCACCACCAAGAACTGGGTCTTATGATTTAATTCCCCCAAACTACCCAATTAACTTAACAAACCCTATACATCTACAAATATAGACACGCTGGCACAGGATTCTATGAGACACCAAGAATCAGTCAAAAAATCGAAAAAGAATGAAAAATGGAAGAGAATGTAAAATACCTCATTGGAAAAGCAGCCAATCTAGAAAATAGGTCCAGAAGAGACAATTTAAAAATTATTAGTCTACCTGAAGGCCATGGCCAAAAAAAGAGCCTGGATAGAAATCTTCAAGAAATCATCAAAGAAAACTGCCCTGATATACTAGAACAATAGTCATTGAAAGAATCTATTGATCACTTCCAAAAAGAGATCCCACAAGGAAAACCCCAAGTGACATTGTTACAAAACTCCAGAGCTATAATCTCAAGGAAAAAAATACTGCAAGCTGTTAGACAAAACCAATTCAAGTATCAAGGAGCAATAGTCAGGATTACCCGTGATCTGGCAACTTCTACAATAAAGGATCTGAGGGCCTGGAATACTATATTCTGGAAGACAAAGGACCTGGGGTTACAACCAAGAATCAAGTATCCCACAATACTGAGCATCATCTTTATATGATTTAAAAATTAAATTGTCTATATCTCTAAATGTGAAAACAATAACTGTTACTCTTGAGAACTGTATCTGTTATTGTGGCAGTTAGAGGGAACATCACAATGCATGGAGGCTGTGTTTGTGAATAGACTCTGATATGATGATATCAAAGAAAAAGATGTTAATGAGTAGAAAAAAAGACTACTGGGAGAAGAGGAAAGGGGAGGTATAATGGGACAAATTAGATCACATGAAGAGGCACAAAAGACCAATTACAACAGAGGGAAAGAAAGGGGGGGATGAGCATTGTCTGAAGCTTAATCTCATCAGTTTTTTTTTAATAATAGCTTTTTAATTTTCCATCAAAAGATGGTTTTCAACATTCACTCTTGCAAAGCCTTGTGTTGTAAATTTTTCTCCCTCCCTTTCCCTTACCTTTCCACTAGACAACAAATAATCCAATATAGATTAAACATTGAAATTCTTCTAAATATATTTCCACAATTATGTTGCACACAAAAAAATCAAATCAAAGAGAAAAATAAGAAAGAAAAAAAGTAAACAAACAACAAAAAAGGTGAAAATACCACACTGTGATCTATCCAGAGTTCCCACAATTCTTTCTCTGGGCACAGATGGCTCTCTCTAACATAAGATCATTGGAACTGGCCTCAGTCACCTCACTGTTGAAAAGACCCACGTCCATCAGAATTGATCATCGTATAGTCTTGTTGTTGCTGTATACAATGATCTCCTGGTTCTATTCATTTCACTTAGCATCAGTTCACCCTCTCTGAAATCCTCCTGCTGATCATTTCTTACAGAACAATAATATTCCATAACATTCGTATACTTTATTCAGTCATTCTCTAACCGACGGGCATCCACTCAGTTTCCAGTTCCTTGTCACTACAAAGAGGGCTGCCACAAACATTTTTGTACATGTGAGTCCTTTTCCCTTTTTTATGATCTCTTTGGGTTATAAGCCCAGTAGACACACTGCTGGATCAAAGGGTATGCATAGTGTTATAGCCCTTTGGGCAGGGGTCCTCAAACTTTTTAAATAGGGGGCCAGTTCACTGTCCCTCAGACTGTTGGAGGGCCGGACTATAGTAAAAACAAAAACTTTGTTTTGTGGGCCTTTAAATAAAGAAATTTCATAGCCCTGGGTGAGAGGAATAAACGTCCTCAGCTGCTGAATCTGGCCCGTGGGCCGTAGTTTGAGGACCCCTGCTTTAGGCATAGTTACAAATTGTTCTCCAGATATTATTGTTCTGTAAGGAATGACCAGCAGGATGAATACAGAGAGGACTGGCGAGACTTATATGAACTGATGCTAAGTAAAATGAGCAGAACCAGGAGATCATTATATACCTCAACAATGATACTGTATGAGGATGTATTCTGATGGACATGGATCTCTTCGAGAAAGAGAGCTAATTCAGTTTCAATTGATCAAAGATGGGCAGAAGCAGCTACACCCAAAGAAAGAACACTGGGAGATGAATATAAACTGCTTGCATTTTTGTTTTTCTTCCCGGGTTATTTATACCTTCTGAATCCAATTCTCCCAGTGCAACAAGAGAACTGTTCGGTTCTGCACACATATATTGTATCCAGGATATACTGTAACCTATTCAACATGTAAAGGACTGCTTGCCATCTGGGGGAGGGGGTGGAAGGAGGGAGGGGAAAAATTGGAACAGAAGTGAATGCAAGGGATAATGTTGTAAAAAAATTACCCTGGCATGAGTTCTATCAATAAAAAGTTATTTAAAAAATCGTTCTCCAGAATGGTTGGCTCAGTTCACAACTCCACCAACAATGTATTAGTGTCCCCATTGTCCCACATCTCCTCCAACATTTATCATTATTTTTTCCTATCATCTTAGCCAATCTGAGGTATGTAGTGGTACCTCAGAGTTGTATTAATTTTCATTCTCTAATTAATAATTAATTTTATCCATTTGGGCTCAAAGAGGGAATAACATATTCAGTCAATGGAGTATAGAAATTTATCTTACTCTATAAGGAAGTAGGAGGAGAGAGGGGAAAGAAAATGGAGGAGCTGAATAGAAGGAAGGGCTGATACACTAGGAGAAAGGGGTAAGTGAAGGGAAGAGGGGTGATGGAAAGGAGGGGAAGTTGAGGGAAGGGTGGCAGCATACCAAATTCCTTCTATGACACAAATATGTTATTGATACCTAAACCAGGAAGAGCCAAAAGAAAATTACATACCAATCTCCCTAAAGAATATTAATGCAAAAATGTTAAATAAAATATTGACAAAGATTATAACAACTTATCAGCAGGATAATACAATATAACCAAGTAGGATTTATACCAGGAGATATCAGGAAAATTGTTGCCATAATGACCAATATCAGTAACAAAACCAAGAGAAATTATATTTTAATCTCAATAGATGCAAAAAAAGTTTTTGACAAAATAGAGCACTTTTTCCTATTAAACATTCTTATTAAAACATTAGAGAACATAGGAATGAAAGGAGTTTTCCTTAAAATGAGAAGCAGCATCTACCTAAAACCATTAGCAAGCATTATTTGTAATGGAGAGAAACTGGATACATTCCCAATAAAATTGGGGTAAAACTAGGATGTCTATTATCACCACTATTATTCAATGTTGTACTAGAAATGTTTGCTTTAGCAATAAGAAAAGAAAAATAAATTAAAGAAATTACAGTAGGCAATGAGGAAATAAAACTATCACTATTTGCAGATGATATGATGATATACTTAGAGAATCATCCAAAACCCTACTTGAAACAATTAACAATTTTAGCAAACTATGAAATAAAATGGGTTTTATTATGGGTTGTTATGGGTTATTGTGAGTTATATAAAATAAACCCACAAAATCATCAGCATTTTTACATATTACTGGCATAGACTAGTAGCAAGAAATAGAAAGAGAAATGCCATTTTAAAATAACTGTAGACATTATCGATCACAAAATAGAAAATTTTGATTATATCAAATTAAAAAGCCTTTGTACAAACAGAACGAATGCAAACAAGATTAGTAGGGAAGCAACAAACTGGGAAAACATCTTTACAATTAAAGGTTCTGATAAAGGCCTCATTTCCAAAATATATAGAGAACTGACTCAAATTTATAAGAAATCAAGCCATTCTCCAATTGATAAATGGTCAAAGGATATGAACAGACAATTTTCAGATGAAGAAATTGAAACTATTACCACTCACATGAAAGAGTGTTCCAAATCACTATTGATCAGAGAAATGCAAATTAAGACAACTCTGAGATATCACTACACACCTGTCAGATTGGCTAAGATGACAGGAAAAAATAATGATGAATGTTGGAGGGGATGCGGGAAAACGGGGACACTGATGCATTGTTGGTGGAGTTGTGAACGAATCCAGCCAATCTGGAGAGCAATCTGGAATTATGCCCCAAAAGTTATCAAACTGTGCATACCCTTTGATCCAGCAGTACTACTGCTGGGCTTATATCCCAAAGAAATACTAAAGAAGGGAAAGGGACCTGTATGTGCCAAAATGTTTGTAGCAGCCCTGTTTGTAGTGGCTAGAAACTGGAAAATGAATGGATGCCCATCAATTGGAGAATGGCTGGGTAAATTGTGGTATATGAATGTTATGGAATATTATTGTTCTGTAAGGAACGACCAGCAGGATGAATACAGAGAGGCTTGGAGAGACCTACATGGACTGATGCTAAGTGAGATGAGCAGAACCAGGAGATCATTATACACTTCGACAATGATATTGTATGAGGATGTATTCTGATGGAAGTGGATTTCTATGACAAAGAGACTTAACTGAGTTTCAATGGATAAATGATGGACAGAAACAGCTACACCCAAAGAAGGAATACTGGGAAATGAATGTGAACTATTTGCATTTTTTATTTTTTTTTTCTTCCCGAGTTATTTTTACCCTCTGAATCCAATTCTCCCTGTGCAGCGGGAGAACTGTTCAGTTCTGCAAACATATATTGTATCTAGGATATACTGCAACATATTTAACATATATAGGACTGCTTGCCATCTTGGGGGGGGGGGTGGAGGGAGGGAGGGGAAAAAACGAAACATAAGCGATTGCAAGGGATAATGTTGTATAAAAATTATCCTGGCATGGATTCTGTCAATACAAAGTTATTATTAAATAAAATAAAATTTTTTAAAAAATAAAATAAAATAACTGTAGACAAAATAAAATATTTGGGTATCTAACTGCCAGGACAAATCCAAAAACTGTATGAACACAATTACAAAACACTTCTCACACAATAAAGTCAGATCTAAACAATTGGAAAAATGTCAATTGCTCATGGGTAGGCTGAGCTAATATAAGAAAAATGACGATTATGCCTAAATTTGTCTACTTGTTCAGTGCAATAGCAATCAAATTGTCAGAAATGATTTTGTAAAGTGAGATAAAAATAACAAAATTTATCTGAAAGAAGAAAAAGGCAAGAATATCAAGCAAATTAATGAAAAAAATACAAAGGATGGTGAGCTAGAAGGATGAGATCTAAACTGATATTATAAAGCAGCAGCCACCAAAACCATTTGTGACTGGCTAAGAAATAGAGATAGATCAGCAGAATGAATTACGCTCACAAGAAACATTAATCAATGAATATAGTAATCTAGCTTTTATTTAAAAAAAAAAACTCCAGTTTCTGGGATAAGAACTCAGTATTTCACAAAAAATTGCTGAGAATACTAGAAAATAATGTCAGAAACTTGGCACAGACCTACATGTCACACCCCAAAGCAAAACCAAGGCAAAATATGATTTGGGTGTAAAGGGTGATGTCATAAGCAAATTAGCACAACAAGGGATAATTTACCCATTAGATCATTGGAGAAGCAGGGAATTTATGACCAGAAAAGAATTAAAGAACATTATGAAAGACAAAATGGATAACAATACATTAAATTCAAAAGTTTTTTGCACAAGCAAAACCAACAGAAACCAGATTAGAAGGGAAGTACAAAGCTGAGAAAGAATCTTTCTAGCCAGTGTTTCTGATAAAGGCCTCATTTCTAAAATATATAAAGAACTGTGTCAAATTTATAAGAATACAAATCATTCCTCAGTTGATAAATGGTCAAAGAATATGAACAATTTTCAGATGAAGAAATTAAAGTCGTCTATAATCATATGAAAAAATGCTCTAAATCACTATTGACTAGAGAAATGCACATTTAAAAAACTCTGAATTACCATCTCACACCTCTCAGATTGGTTAAAATGGAAATAGTTAAGTATACAGAGATGTAAGATCTAATAAAATGAGGTGGAACAAGTTATTAAAAAACATATCACAGAAGTGGGAGGGAGCCACTGTGTTTTATTGAATTGGGGGAAAGGATGACACAGACCTCCATTTTAAGGAAACTGTTTTGGTGATTGAATGGAGGGTAGACAGAAGTAGGGAGAGACTTGAGGCAGGCAAACCCTGCAACAAACTATTGTAGGAGTACACTGTGCAGTGTCAGAGGATGGAAGGGAAAGTATCTGAGAGATGCTGCAAAGATGAAGTCAAGAAATCTTGGCAACAGCTTGGACAAGGGGGAGAGGTAAGAGAGAGAAAGTGAGGGTTAGGCTTTTAGGTTGGCTGCCTGAAGGACTGAGAAGATAGTAGTGCTCTCCACAGTAAGAAGGAAGATAGGAAGGGGAGAAGGCTGGGAAGAGCTTAGAGGAGGGGAAAGAAATCACCACATCAGTTCTGAATGTTGAATTGGGATCCCTAAGAGATATCCTCTTTTAGATATTTAATAAACAGGTGGAGATCTGAAAGTGGAGGTCAGGGGAGATAGCCAGTAGGAATCTGAAGCTCACCATGTCCAAAGAAGAATTCATTATCTCCCCACATACACAACTATTCTATTACTTATTAGAATAGGACTTAATGGGGAAGAATTTGAGGGGGATAATCCCCAAGGCAAATCCCATTTTTCTAGTGTCAGGACAGAGGGAGCCAAATTGAATGAATGGGTGACTAGGGGATAAATGTAGTTTGACTGAAGGTGAAGCTGAATGGAGAAAAGGTCATAGAAGAGAGGGGAAAAAAGAAGTTCCAGATGTTTCCTTCCCTTCTTTCACTATCTCTTCCTTCTCTCCTCACCCCACCCACACCCTAGAGTCACAGTGTCAGCCCCTCAAGATTCCCCCAAAGCAGCTATGAGTAGTAGTAGAGGGTTGCTCAGCTGGGCACGGTTGATGTCCCTGGCAAGTGTGCCAGTAGCTGGGACTCAGAAGCCTGCCCTGGGTGCATCTGCAATTACCTCTGCTGAGCCTTCCAATTAAACCCAGTGGGGAAACTTGAACCTTGACAGAAAGATAGATGGTGTGAGACAGATGCTACAATCTCTAATTTTAACCTGGGCCTAGCCTGCACCTAGAACATGGTCTGGAATGACACTCCAAATCCCCCACCTGACCCCATAGGACCCTCAGGTGACTGTCAGGAACTGGTCAACTGCAAATCCAATTATGCTCCATGTGAGTTTCAGCGCGCATTGTTCCAGTCCAAAAGTGTGTTCCCCCACTCTCCCTTGGGTGGCTAGGCTGTAATTTACAAGCTGTATCTGAGCACCTCCACTCTAGCTCCGCCCAGCCTCCCAGTACCCCTGTCCCACACCCAAATTCAGTTCTCTGAGCAGCCTCCAAATCCCAGTCTTCCACCCCAAGCCTCACAACCCATTTCTTTGCCTTTCTCTTTCGTGTTTCTCTCCCTCCCCAGCTCTCCATCTCTGTATCTGTCTTCCGCCCTCCCTACTGTCTTTTTTTTCTGACTCTTCTCCTGTTTTTGTCTCTATCAACCCCTCCCTCATCTCTGTTTATCTTCCTCTGTCTTTCTCCTTCTGTCTCCCTCTCTTCTCTTTCTTCATCTCATCTTGTCTGTCTGTCACCATCTCTGTCTTTCTATCCCAGAACTGTCACTTGCACTATTACCTTAGTCCCTTGGATGGCATTCAGTGGGAAAGTCTCTTGAAGTCAAGGTACAAGTTTCCTTTGTTCTCTCCCCCCATCCCCTACTCTCACCCAGGATGTGGAATTGAAACTTTTCCCAGTTTCTCTACTCAACACACACACCATGTTGCTAAGTGCTAGAGTCAGAGTGGAAAAAGCTGGCCCATGGAGGACGATAGTTAGATCCTGCACTATTGTATTCTGCCTGGTACCACTGTCCCCTTGGGTGGGCATTACTTAGCTCATTTACATCCCTACAATGTCCTGTGCCCACCTCCAAGACGCTCTAGACTCCAAAGACACCCTCCACAAAGTCTATGCAGAAATGCCACTTGCCTTTCATGGGAATTGTTTGCTAAGGGTTTAGGGGGAAGGCTGGGCAGAAAAGGATTTGGGATTAGGGGATCCCCAGGCCCTCAATGCCCCGGCTTTCTGCAGCCTGGCCCAACACTTGCCTGAGCAGGACACGTTTTCTAGGGTCTGGGGTCCTGAAAGAAAAGACCGGCTAAGTGAATGGGAAGGGGGGGGTCCTCGATCTCTCCAGGCCAGACTCCACTGGGGCTCCCTGGAGGGGAGGGGGGAAGATGGACATTACCAGGAGAAGAGCATCACCAACTGAAGTAGCATCTTTCCAGGTGGGAGGGGGGTGTAGGGATGGAGAGGTGTCGCAGTGAAGGACCAGTAGTGCCCGGCCTAAAGTAGCTCGAGGGAACGTGCCGGGAATGGGGAGGAGGGTTGGCAGCTCGGCCTGCGCGGTGAGAGTCTACAGTGGGGTGTCTCAGCTTCCCCCTTCTCCTTTGATAGCTCGAGATAGCCAATGGAAGCAGCAGATAGGGCTGAGCCCGAGCTACCCCTCCCCTTCACCCTCCCCAGGATGCGGGCAGTACAAGTGTGGGAGCCCCGCTATCTCGGACCCTACACGAAGTGGCCCCGGATATTGAGAGGGGCGTATCCACGCCCCGCCCCACCCCACCCCCGGGACCATGGAGGCCCCCGCCCTGGCCAAAAGGGCCCGAAAAGGCGCTTCCCTCTTTCCGGGTCCCGACGGTCCCTCCCCCACTGTCCTCTGTCCTTCCCCCGCTTCCAGATTTCTCTCCCCTCCCCGGATAGCCACGCACCTCTCCCCCAGACCCACTCTCCTTCCGCCTCTCCCCCACTTCAGATGCTCGGTTCCTCCAACCGCACAATTCGATTCCCCATTAGCGAGCCCCCTACCCCCATCCAGACACAAAGCGGGGGAGTGGGAGACATGCTCCCATCCGCGATGGAGACGGATCAATGGAAGCCAGCCCTCGTCCATATATTTAGTAGGGCTGGGAGGCACCCCGTCCTATCGCAGGGCGAGAGAGCGCCCCCCTCCCCGACTCCCCCTCCCCGACCCCCTTTGCCGAGGTCCTGAGGTCGAGCTGAGGTACAGGCACGGTGGGGGACAGACAGAGATCGAGCTGATGAGAGTGAAAAAAAAACAACACCGACCAACCCTCCTCCCCCCAAACAATGCGCGGGACACGCTGCAGACGCGGGCCGAGCTGGGGACGGGCGCAGATACCTCCGGAAATGTCCGCAGACTTGGCGGTCCTAGCCGCGGTCCGAGCCCGGGAAGCTCACTGGGGGAGGGCGAGTGGCTAATCCGGCAGGAGTCTCCTCTCGTCGTCTCTGTGCAGGGTTCTGGCTGCCTTTGCCTGCAGGCCCGCCTGGCCCAAGTGGCCGAGGTCTCAGCTGATTCTCCGCTTTGCATTTGCCTTATTCCCTCGGCTCATTTTTGCGATCTTTACTGAAGTGGGGGAGGGGGGGAGAGAAGGGGATATCAAGGCTCTGGCGGGTCTTAACCCTCTGCCTGCCATCTTCCCACAATGCATCAGAATACCACTTTCCCCCAGACTGACTATTGTGAGCATCGCATTTCTCTCGAAATTTATTCGGGCTTTGATTGTCTCTTGGGACAATGTTAATTTCGGAACCTTCAGACCTTCTCTGCTTCCAGGCTGTTTGGAATATTCTACTTGTGTGGTTCTATCTAAAGTGTTTTTTTCCCCTCCACTGAGTCTGTCTCCTTTGCAAATTAACCCAGTTTTCACAGGCATCTCAGATCCATTGCATAACTTCGCAATGGACCAATCAGAGCAGAAGCTTCTAGGCTCACTGGCCCCGTTTTCCCGGTGCCACACAAACCCCAATTCGGATTTGGTTCCTTAAGGATCTGTTAATGCTCAATCCATCTTCATCACTCGGAGGTCACTTTCCTTCTTATTTGTAGGCCAACTCCACCGCAAGCCTTTTACCTCCAAATGGTTGGAGTAGAATCAATTAGGAAAATTCGAGGGAAAAAGAAAAAGCATTTCAGAAGTGCCTACTATGTGCCAGGCCCGTGCTAGTGGCTTTCAAAATACCATCTCCTGGGGTGCTCACAACAATCCTAGGAGATAGGTGCTATTGTGATTCCCATTTTATGGATGATGAAACTGAGGCAGAAGTCAAGTGAAGTATCTAAAGTCACCTAGGTAGAAAAAAATCTAAGGCAGGATGTATGCAGGATCATGAAGTTGTGAAAGGGTCACCTTTCTGCTGTGATGGTCCAGGTGAGATTAGGAGATTCCAATCATATGCATCTGTAAGGGATCCAGTCATCACACTTTCCCAGCTCAGCAGTATGTGAAGAAGAAAGCAGGTGTCTATATGGGAGAAGTGAGCCAAGGTTGGTGTTTGGGATGATCAGTGTGAAGAGAGGTGGGTAAAGGGACTAGACTCAAACTACAGCCCACAGCCAGATGTGGCAGCTGAGGACATTCATCCCCCTCACCCAGGGCTATGAAGTTTCTTGATTTAAAGGCCCACAAAACAAAGTTTTTGTTTTTACTATAGTCCGGCCCTCCAACAGTCTGAGGGATAGTGAACTGGCCCCCTATTTAAAAAGTTTGAGAACCCCTGGACTAGAGTGTAGAGTCAAGATGCAGCAAGAGCCAGCAAGTTCAAGTGGTTGGCCATGTTCTTCCCCAGTTCATTTTATAGACAAGGAACTGAGCCCACATAGCTGGGAAGTGTCTGAGGATATATTTGCACTCTCAGATTTTCCTGACTCCAGGCAGCAGTGCCACCTACTTACTCCAGCACATGGTAAGAGTCGTATCAATCTTTGTCCAACACCTTGTTCAAGTAACGCCAGTAACTCCCTATTTCTCTAGGATCAACTAGAAAATCTCTGGTTGCTTTTAAATTCCTTCATAACCTTTCTCCCTCCTACTTTTCCAGTCTTTGAAAACTTTCCTTCCTCCACTTCCTCTGACCCAGTGACACTAATTTCTTTGCTATTTCTTACCTAAAACACTCCATCTCCAGACCCCCCCACACCTGGAACTCTCTTCCTCATTTCTTCTTCATTTCCATCATATTTCACCTAAAATCCCACATTCTTTAAGAAGCATTTCCCGGTCCCTCTTAATGCCAGAGCCTTTGCTGTAAGATCTTCTAAAATTTAATCAGTCAATTAACAGATATTTCTTTTTTCACATATTTCCATATGAATCATCTTGAGAAAGAAAAATCAGAACAAAAGGGGAAAAGAATGAATCAGCATGTGTCTCCAGTTCTCTCTCCGGATTCAGATGGTGTTTTCCATATAAAGTTTATTAGGATTGCCTTGGATCACTGAATGGCCAAGAAGAACCAAGTCTGTCTTAGTAGATCATCACACAGTCTTGCTGTTAATATGTGGTTTTGCTTGTTTCACTCAGCATCAGTTCCTGCAGATCTTTCCAGGCCTTTCTAAAATCAGCCTACTGTATGTTGGGCATTGTGCTCATTCCTAGGGATGCAAAAATTTAGCTTGCTTATATTTGTTTGTACATCAGTTGTTTTTGTCTTACAAGTGATTTTCCACATTAGACAATGAGCTCCTTGAAAGCAAGAAGTGTTTTGCTTTTCCTCCTATCCTTGGAATTACCATAGCCTGGCCTATATTACTGACCTATTGAATTGACTTCACTGATCCTAAAAAGCCCTGTGGAAAGTTGGGCGATAGGTTGAGGACCAAAAGACTTTTCTTGGAGAATGCATTAAGGGGGACAGCCAACTTCTGAACAAAGAATAAGTCTTTTCCTGTTGATGTCCTTTGTTTACCACCCCTATGGTGTTAGAACCATCTTCTCTTTTATCAAATCTTTGAAAGAATTGCCTTGGCAATATGATTTGCCATTTTTTAATGAGAAAGGATTAAGATAGCTATTGAAAAGAGGAGGTCCCTTTGTATAAGGAAACCTGTCTCAGGTCAGAGATTCCTGAAAGACTATGCCAATGTAGACATCGATCTCCAAGTTTAAAACGCTTGTATATTAGTTAAATTCTGAATTAAATCAAGATGGTCTGGTGAACATGAGTCAAAAATCACAGAGGACAGCATTTATATTTATGTTTTTTCTTGGACAAATGCTAAAGAAGGGACTCTGATGATCATTGGAAGCTAAGTCAAAACTCAAATTGTACAATTTAATAAATAATGTTGCTGATAATTTTTGGGGGTGAGATGTAGTTTCTATAATCTGCCTTTTGGGAGGGTTAGATAATTTTATTCTACTTGATTTTATTCAATAGGCATCATGACCGATTTCACCAGATGTGAATTTCAGGTATGATTTAATGGGAAAAAAAACAAAGAGCAGCATGGTCATTTTTAATACCTTGTAATTTCTGTGTCCTTAGAATCACCCCATCCATTTATAGCCATCAGTGATGTTTGATTATAGGGGTGATTGAAACTTAAGAGTTGAAAACACAAGTATAATACTACTTAAGGAGGCTCATTTTCATCGACTCAGACATTAAAATCACCTTAGTCTTAAACATTGTTCACAGTTATTGCTAAGTATGAGGGACATGGACCTAATTAATCTCACTAAGTCATACTTTATATTTATTTCAAATTATCTATTCCCCAAGTAAGACATATGCATGACCCTCATTAATGCAATTGAAAATTACTTGAGGGCATCCCTATCTTCCTAATCTTCCTCAAAGCTCTTCTCTCCACTTAGGAAACTCTTGTCCTTACTTGTATCTATTTCACTCCAATTGTTTTCCTGGCTGCTGGTTTCTCTCTGTTACACTCCATCCTCCCATAGTTACCGAAGTAATCCTAAAAAGCCCCCTTCTCCCTTCCTAAAGAATGTCAGAAGCATTCCAGCTCTACTCATGGCATCTGGGTGGTACCCCACCCAACTTTATTGTATAGACAGAATCATATCTGGAAGGGTTCTTTTCCTGGGGAAACAAACTCCTGCCCCGGATTCCCTCCATTAGAGTTTAGAGCTATCCTAAGCTCTGGAAAGAGAAAACTAGCTAGAGAGATCAATGTGTAAATGACTTCTGCCCCTTCATAGCAGGAGGACCTGAAGATTTCCAGCCACCTCCTCACTAAATGTTAACCAATAGGGTTGAGTTTCACTCATCAGGGGTGTTCCCTATCAAAAGGAACATACCTGATTTATTTGAAATGGTTCAGATATTCTCTTGGTGTCTTTGGTTAGCAAGAGAAACCAGTGACCATCAACTTATTGGTGATTGGCCAGCCTAATAAATAAATTTGTTATTAATGCCCAGAAATGGCTCCCATTTACTTATAAATTGGGCTCTCCCAGACAGAAAAAGGAACCCACCTTTCAGGAGCATGTCACTGTGAATCCAGCTGCAGGAAGCAAGAGATGATAGGGAAATTGTTTCCCCAAATTTATTATATGTCCTGTACTTTTAATTCTTAGAGGCCAGATCACCTGTACTAAGCCAGTGGCCCCTCTGGAAGGATTTCTGGCCACTCAAAAGTAAGGGCTGGTAGGGAAATTCTTATTTACTTGCTACAACTTGTCAACAGAAATAGGGACTAGAGCTGTGTATCCCATATACTTATCAGAAAGCTCCTCCATATCTTTTAGAGCCCAAATGGAAATTCTATTCGGGACTCTGGTGAATTGACTGTCCCTCTTCCCAACAATTAGATGTTTTCCAGGTTAAAATAATCTATATTCTGTGTCTATTATGTTTTCCATGTGCTTTTAATAGTTTTCCAGTAAGGTCTTTAATAGAACACACTCTAACTGATAGAGATCTTCAGAAGTAGACCAGGGAAATAAAGTACAATTTCTGGTCTCCTCAGGATTTGATGTATTATGGGATTCTATCTCCAAACCCTAAGCTTCAAAACAGTGTGTCTCCATTCCTTGAAGGACATGGGGTGTCAAAAAGAAGTCCAGGCCATTGATCTGTGAGAGAATAAACTTTTAAATTATTTTAAACCAATCAGTCGGAGCCAAATAGCAGGGCTCAGTGTAGCCACATTTCAGATTGAATGCTTCAGCACAGAGCTTCAACCGACAAAGTCCGACCAGCTAGGTGTCCATGCACAAAAGATAGCCTTGAACAGATGAAGTAATTAGGAAAATCAATTGTTATTTCTAGTCACTGAGACTGTTTATCCCATGGGTGTGTTCTTGCCTGTCTTTTTTCCTCTGGGGAATGGAGTAACACTTGAAGATCAGCTCTATTTTCTTTTTTTTTTTCATAATTATAACTTTTTATTGACAGAACCCATGCCTGGGTAATTTTTACATTATCCCTTGCACTCACTTCTGTTCCAATTTTTCCCCTCCCTCTCCCCACCTCCTCCCCCAGATGGCAAGCAGTCCTATACATGTTAAATATGTTACAGTATATATCCTAGATACAATATATGTGTGTAGAACCGAACAGTTCTCGTGTTGTACAGGGAGAGTTGGATTCAGAAGGTAGAAATAACCCGGGAAGAAAAACAAAAATGCAAACAGTTTATACTCATTTCCCAGTGTTCTTTCTTTGGATGTAGCTGCTTCTGTCCATCATTGATCAATTGAAACTGAGTTAAGTCTCTTTGTCAAAGAAATTCACTTCCATCTGAATACATCCTCATACAGTATTGTTGTTGAAGTGTATAATGATCTCTTGGTTCTGCTCATTTCACTCAGCATCACATCATGTAAGTCTTTCCAAGCTTCATCCTGTTGGTCATTTCTTACAGAACAATAATATTCCATAACATTCATATAGCACAATTTACCCAGCCATTCTCCAATTGATGGGCATCCATTCAATTTCCAGTTTCTAGCCACTACAAACAGGGCTGCCACAAACATTTTGGCACATACAGGTCCCTTTCCCTTCTTTAGTATCTCTTTGGGATAGAAGCCCAGTAGTAACACTGGATCAGCTCTATTTTCAATGAAAAGTTTCATACACTGTAAACTAGCTTGTTCACAAGAGGACCATTATGTTAGTCAACAGAGTGTCTGTGGCTGATCAGACCAATATGAGCCTGGAATGCTCTATCACAGGTCAGACACAAAATGGACTCCTCTAAATTTGCACATCTCATGTTTCTTTTGATCTACTTCAACTCTACTTTGCTCATAGAGCACAGCACCTTCTCTGAGGAGGGCAAGCCATATTGGGTGGTACTGTGCCAGTGGCAAGGGGAAGACAATGTAAACTCATTGGAAACTATCAGGAGCTTCTCTAAATTGTGGATTTTCCACTGAAATTATTGTCTTGTCTTTGAAATTTACTTCAAGAAAGTTAAAAAACATAACTTGAAATTTACAGGCAGGTTTATTGTTTTATAACTAAGAGAGAAAGTGGGCTTGTGATGTCTTTTTAAATTCCTTTAGGGAAGGAAAGATGATCTCCAGGCGTAGCCCCTTCCTCACATCCTGTTCTTGTCTCCCATTAGTTTATGAACTGGAGTCCTCTATTGAGTGAGCATGGTTCTATAAACTCAACTGTAGAAAACAAGGGTTGTAGAGGGAAATTCTCTGTTTTGACTGAAGACAGTAGGTAATTTGTACCTTTACTTCTTAGTCCATGTCTCAATTGGGATTAATCAATAGTCTTTTTCCCCACTACCATCCGAAGTCACGTGGCTCATTTGGAGGGATTTTTGGCTTCTCAAAAGACCAAGTTACAAATTAAACTAAAATATGTAAGCCTAGGTCAGCTTAAGAATTTTTACTTTAATTGGAAAATGATCCTTAATACTAAAAGTTTGGAAATCCAGGTTTAATTAAACTCCCCAAATTAAAGTTGGGAAAATATATAAAATTTTAATCTGGGAAACTGGTATTCTGGTCCCAATTAATTTGCTCACCTAATAGATTACATCATGGCAATATGTCCAAAATTGCAAAAGAAGGGTATGTTTTATCCTTTAGGGCACAAGTTGACCAAGGTTGCCATATCGTGGCCATAAACACAATCAATTTAGAATTTCAACAATTTATATTTAAAATGTATGTCACATTCTGCAAGCTGTTTGAATAAGGAATGTCATTAAGAATTGAAAAATACAACTTTTGGCTTGCAAATTACAAAGTATTAACTCTAGATTCTGAAAAGTGAAAAATAAGCAAACAGAAAAAAGAAGAAAGTATAATTTAATTTGGGAAAATGCTTTAACTTAATCTTTGTAGACAACATAACAGACCTTGATTGTTAATTGGGCAGTCAAGCTTCATGTAAGCTGTGAACGAGGGTTGGGGGAATCCAGAACCCCACTACTTTGCTTCAACAGGAGCATAAGCCACTGCAGATCATCTAAAAGTTTCTGTAATTACTAAGAATGTCTTCACAGATTTTTAAAAAGGGTTTTGTTCCACAAACATCTTCCTATAGTGGAAGCAGGAAGAGATGGTATAGGTTTCTATCTCCTTTTGGGAAAATGAGAGAATTGAGGTGACCCAATCCCCTAGATGCCTGAATTACAACTAATCAAGCAACAGGCTTTAATTTTTTAAGATCACTTGGATTGAAATCAATCATACAACTTGAAAAAGTAAGGTTTTACTTAGTCATTGAATTTGTTTAACAATGATGCTGAAATGATAATGGAAATATTCATTGGAATGATATAGTCCTGAGATACAATTGAAATATAAGATATGAGCAAATAAAGTTGTATAGTCTGAGTAAAGGGTTATAGAGGTTTGGAAAGAGAAATAAGAAAGGTGTGCTTTTCAAGATCTTTAGAGGTATATTGATGAAGATTGATCAAGATCACTTGGGTTGATTGGGAAAAGAATTTCAAGGAGCAAATCATTTCTCAGTCAAGGCAGATTTTTACTTCAAACAGCAAAGATGACTTAGCTCTTAAGGAACCAGCAGCAAACTAAACAAAAGGGTCTCATATTTATACAAATTTCTGGGTCAGGTGTAATGGGCTGAGTTATTTCTTGGTTTGAGAAAGTTTGAATTTGCTTAAGGAGATAGGTTGTGAGAAACTATGTATTTATAGAAACTAGAGTGATAATAAAAATTACAACTTCATTTGAAAATCAATAGAGAAAGTTAGATAATCAGGGAGCTTTTTCTGAGATGGTAGAACCCAGTTTTGAACTAAATAACAATGTCATCTTAAGTGTGATGATTGAGATAGATTACTTCCACTTTCAACCTTTGGTAGTGAATTGTCTGGAAATAGTGAACCCCATGATATGAAATGCTTAGAATAAACATCCTTTTGTGTAAAATGTAATAACAAATAATTGAAATTATAAATTGAGATTCTGTATGATACCATTTGGAAAAACGATCCAGAAGTATATAGGAAAATTGGGACACTAATGTACTATTGGTGGAGTTGTGAACTGATGCCATTCTGGAGAACAATTTGGAATCAAACTGTGCATGCAGTAGTACCACCATGTCTCTATCCAGAAGGGATCATAAAAAAAGAGAAGGGATCCACATGTACAAAAAAAAAAAAAAAAAAACACGTTTAAAAACTAGTTTTAAAAAGTAGCCCTTTTTGGTGATAAATAATTGAAAATTGAGGGGATGCCCATCAATGGGGAAAAGGTTGAACAAATTGTGGTATGTGAAGGTAATGAAATACTATTGTGCTATAAGAAATGATTAGCAGGTAGATTTCACAAAAACCTGGAAAGACTTGATGCTGGCTGAAGTGAGCCGAACTGAAAGAACATCATACATAGTAACAGCAAGATTATGTGATGATCAACTATGATAGAATTAGGTTTTCCCAGCATCCAAGTGGTAATCTAAGACAATTTCAAAAGACTCCTGATGGAAAATTCTATCCACATCTAGGAAAAGAGCTAATGGAGTCTGAATGCAAATCAAGGCATAATACTTTCACTTTGTGTGTGTGTGTGTGTGTGTGTGTGTGTGTGTGTGTGTTTTCCTTTTGTTCTGTTTCTTCTTTCACATGAGTAATATGAAAATGTTTTACATGATTGCACCAAATTGCATAGCATCTTAGGGAGAGAAAGAGAAAATTTGAAACTCAAAGTTTTATGAGAATGATATTAATATTTAACTATACAGATTGCTTGCTGTCTTGGGGAGGGAGAGAGGGAGAAGATCACAAGATTTTGCAAAGGTGAATATTGAAAGCTATCTTTGTGTGTATTTAGAAAAAATAGAATAGTATTAAAATAAAAATAAATTTACAAGAATGGATGCTAAATGACTAATATGGAAATGTTTAAAATAACTGTACATGTATTACCTATATAAGATTGCTTGCTATATTAAGGAGGGGAGAAGTAAGAGAGAGAGGAAGAAAAAATCTGGAACTCAAAATCTTTTAAAAAAAGTGCATGTTGGAAACTGTTTTCATGTGCAATTGGAAAAATAAAATACCAATAAGTGAGGGAAAATGAATGTTTAAAAATTGTCTTTACGTGTAATTGAAAAAAAATTACAATACTAGTTTAAAAAATAGATCCAGGTATAATTGAATTTATTCTGGTCACATTTTAAGGGAAATGTGCCTCCCCCTAGAATTTATTACTATCTGCCATTTAGAGAAATTGGGGAGATATTTGGATCAAGAAAATCGTTAGCTGTATGATCACAAACCAAATGACCTCAACTTACCAATTTCTTAACTGTCTAAAAATAGTGCCTAATGGATATGATTAGAAGTCTGATTTGGAAAAGTGAACTATTCTTTGATTCTCTTAGGTTATAATTTAATTTTTAAAAGATATACATATGTTTTAAAAAAAACTTTTTGGAAATACAGAAGACTGACGATTTGAAGCAATTAGGTTTGAATAATTTTAGTCGAGAACCAGAAATTACTAAAGATCCAGTCCCTATCCATTGTACTAGGATGCCCTCAGAATTTTCTGAAGCTTTCTTAGTCTCATATAAGTGAAATGAGATAAGCATCTAGTTACTGTGCTCACCTACCCTTTTCAGGATGGGCTGTAGGAAACTTGTTTATAAATTACTTAGTCTTGGATTTTGCCCATATTATATATCCCAGACACTATATGAACATTGGATATTGTGATCTGTGGCCTTAAGTATTTCCTTGAATCATGTAAATTGAGAATTATTTTAGTAACTCCCTCTGTGAAACAATTTCTGCCAAGGAGAAAAAAGACCATGCTCTGACAGCATGAAAATCAATCATCTAGAATCCTGAAGTGACCTGAAGCCTCTTTACTGAGGTTTGGGTGGAGAAGCTGAAGTATTTCCAAGTTTAAACTCCTCTCTTTCTAATGAAATTTCTGTTCTTTGTCCCATGCTTCTGAAAATGTGTTGTACTTCAATTTGGAACTCTTAGCCAGAAGCTGGGCCATTAGACCATAATAAAGGAGATACCTAACTGGAGATCTGCCTCATAAATTTCTATCAAAGCAAAGCTAATAGTTGTGAATTTAATTTGGTAAAGCTTTATGTGTATTTCCTAGTACTAACAATGCAAAATCAAATACATGTTTATTGTGGAACTTGATAACACCAGCATAATAAAGAGTTGTTTAAAAGCTGCTAACTAGTTTTATTGTGTATTTTATTTCACAAAAATGATAAGGGTTTCAAAAATTCTGCATTGTTTTATCTGATAAGATGTTTGACGTGGTTATACGTTTGTTTCAACTCTGCTAACAACATAGGATCTGTGATGATTAAACCTGAGAGCTAAAAAGCTATAAGCACACCAAGTTAGAATGAGAAAGTTTATACATCAGTTTATATGTAGGAAGCAAGTTCCATTAAAATCTGTTCAAAATAATTTTCTGTGTGAGGTAATTTGAACTGAGGCCATCTGACTCAAAATAGGTTTTGTTTCATGTTTCAAATCTATGATAATGTTTTTGATATTGTGCATTCATTTAGGAATGCACCTTCTTTTCTAATCTGGATGTTGCTAGGTGATGAGCTGGAAAAGGAAAAGAAAACGTTTGAAAATGTCATTATTCTCAAGCCATTCTCCAAATGACAAATGGCCAAAGGATATGAATAGATAATTTTCAGATGAAGAAATTAAAGTCATTTCTAGTCATATGAAAAAATCTTCTAAATCACTATTGATTAGAGAAATGCAAATTAAGACAACTCCAAGGTATTATTTCTTACCTCTCAGATGGACTAAATTGATAGGAAAAGATAACAATGAATGTTGGAGGGGATGTGGGACAATTAGGACACGCATACATTATTGGGGGAGTTGTGAACTGATCCAACCATTCTGAAGAATAATTTAGAACTATACCCAAAGGGCTATGAAACTCTGCATACCCTTTGATCTAGCAGTGTTTGTACTGGGTCTGTATCCCAAAGAGATAAAAAAAAAGGGAAAAGGACCCACATGTGCAAAAATGTTTGTGGCAGCCCTTTTTGTAGTGACAAGGAACTGGAAACTGAGTGGATGCCCATCAATTGGAGAATGACTGAATAAATTGTGGTATATGAGTGTTATGGAATATTATTGTAATTAAGAAATGATCAGCAGGAGGATTCCAGAGAGGCCTGGAGAGACTTACATGAACTGATGCTGAGTAAGGGAGTAGAACCAGGAGAGTATTGTATACAGCAAGAAGAAAATTATGTGATGATCAAGTGTGATGGACTTGGCTCTTTTCTTTTCCTTTTTTTTTTCTGTTGTTGAGTCATTTGGGGTTGCCCAAGGTCACACAGCCAGGAAGTGGTAAGTGTCTGAGACCAGATTTGAACTCAGGTCCTCCTGACTTCAGGGCTGGTACTCTATCCACTGTGTCACCTAGCTTGGTGACTTGGCTCTTTTCAACAATGAGGTGATTCAGGCCAATAGATTTGTGATGGAGAGAGCCATCTGCATCCAAAGAGAGAACTGTGGGGACTGAGTGTGGGTCACAACATAGCCTTTTCTTTTGTTGTTATTGTTGTTGTTTGCTTGCTTGTTTTTTCCTCTCATTTGTTTTCCTTTTTTATCTGATTTTTCTTCTGTAGCATGATCAATGTGAAAATATGTTTAGAAGAATAGTCCATGTTTATCATATAGTGATTTACTTGCTATCTAGGGGAGGGGAGTGATTAAAAGGGAGGGAGAAAAATTTGGAACACAAGATTTTGCAAGAGTGAATGTTGAAAACTATCTTTGCATGGATTTGGAAAATAAAAAAGAAACTATTATAAAAAAAGAAGAAACTGTTATTATTCCAAAGTATGGTAATTTAAGAAACTGGAAACTTTCAATTTGTCTCCAGTAAAAGGGAAGTTTTATTGGCTATCCATTTAAGAAACTGAATCTTCTCCCTTTTTGATGAGATAGAGTGGTAGGGATCTGTCTATAGTATAGGTCTGGTTATCGTGAATTATAAAGTTATATCTGGAGTGGTCTGTACTGAAGCTACATTTTAAACAACTTAAACTCCAGTCTTAAAGATTTACTTTGTACTTTAAGGGTTGAATAATAGCAGCCTTGAGGTTTGCAGCTATCTGTGTGAACATACAGAATGTTATGACTTTATTAGATTCTAATGACTTTCTTTATACATCAGGATAAAGATGAAGCCATTTTTGAGGAGAAATACTAGTCGAAAGAAATGTGAAGGAAAATCTTTTGCATTTTTTAAAGGCCTAAATTTTTATTTGCTAGCTAATCTAGTGCAACAACATGAGAGTAATTGTAACAATGGTGTCCAGCGCTTCTGTGATTAGTGAGACAGCTGTTTAAGGTCTCTTTTTTGGAACATTGAATATTCTTTCTGAGCTTCATTTTTATGTTTGTTGTGTTCTTGGACCAATGTTTCATCGGTTCAAAATAAATGCCAGCACCTCAATGGGAGATCTAACATCTGACATGTAAGGCCAGTGAATATCGGATCCTGGGATTCAAGTTGGGAGGAAGAACTTGGGAAGGCTAAGGTTGAACCCTGTTAATTCATTTTCCCATCCAAGACATCTGTCCATCTGGTTAATTCTGAGCCTGGCTGTGACATCCTGCCACAAACTTAACTGTTCATACTATTCTGACCTGAAATCCACTGAAACTGAGTATATTTTATCTTTTCATTGAAGTTTTGAATTATTTTGTGCTGTTACCATCATGTTCCTGCTTCTTCCTCTCCTAGCACATCTGTATTAGTGACTCCAGGATATGATTCTGTTACTTGGGATGGTCGATATCATTTAGGTTTCGGTTCTGTGTTTCAAAATAAGAATTTCACTGCATTTAGTTATCCTAAAAGAAGAGTGACTTATGACCTAACTTGTGTTACTTTGAGTAGATATCCAGTTTTACTCAGGTTTAATATTTCATATGAGACTGATACTTGTATAGAGAGCATGTTCCCTATGCATTTTCCATTGCCTCTAGGAGAAAATGCAAGCTTTTTAGCCTGGGCATCAACAGCCCTTCCTAATCTGTCTGGTTTTCAGATGTATTTGGCATCACTCCTCTTCATTTCTTCTATATCCCAGCCAAAGCATTCTTCTTGTTCTTCCCCAAGCTTGTCGTTTTCTCTCTCACTCCCATGACTTGGCTCGGCAATATATCTCTTGTGCTCTCTTCTCACCTCTTTGTCTTAGAATCTGATTTCCTTCAGGACTTGGTTTACAGGCTGCCTCCTCCAGGAAGCTCCTCCTGATTCCCCCAGTGTTTAATGGCTCTCTTTCATCAAATTATATGATATCATTAGGACTCTCACCCCAAGATCACTTCTGTCCTTTCATCCCTCTCTTTTATTAGGAGCTACTTTGTTTTCCGGCAAGGAAGCTGTACCCTGAACTGGGCATCCCAACAACCCTTTGTACTCCCCCTCTGGAAGAATTCTGCTGGAGCCAAATCACAAAGCTGATGGTTCCTGAGCTCGGGCAAGCCCTAGCAGGAGTAACCTCTCTGACATGAAGCCCTGCTATGAAATAGACTTTTTGTCATTAGGCTACCTTGCCTCCCTGATCCTGTTATGCCTTATCATTGTGGTCACACTTCACTGCTCAAGTCTTTGTCTAGCCATAACTACACGTATCAAGGTTTAGCCTCATTGCTTTGGAACTCTGGGTCCTAGAGCAGGTCCCAGCATGCTTATCTAATTTCCCTCTTTCAAAGGAATAAAAAGAAGGGATTTTACCCATGACCTCTGTGAGCTCTTAGGTATTTTATTTTTTCAGACTTAACAGTTGGTAAGCTCTTTTGTATTTTCAGAGTTAATAGGTAGTGGATAATTCTCGGGCTTTTTGGTCATTTACTTTTAAGAGTGAGCAGTTGGTGTCAGAAGTGGGATTGGAAAGAAAAATAAAATCATTCTACTCCCTGCCCACACAGGCACTCCTCTTCCCTACTTTCTGAACAATGGTACTTACAGGAGTCTGTCGTGCTCGGTTTGATTCACAACTTCGAGGGTAGTAGTGAATGAATTTTTTCCTCTTCTGATTCCCAAGCTCCTGTCTTTGATCAAGTTTGACTCCCTTGAAGGATTGAAATTTGAGTATTATGACTGAAGAGAAGATTCATCTGTCTCTTCTCGATGAAGTCCTTTAACTTGGTTGGAACAAAGTGTTTCTTTTAGTTGTAACATGGGAAACTGGAGTTAATAAGCTGCCAAAGAACTTGGCTGCAGGACATAAGCATTTAGTCCATGGACCAGATATTTACAGATTTCTTAATAACTGGCATCATTTGATATCATTGGCTAACTTGGAGTTCTTTTGATCGGGATAAATAAATTAACTTAAGGAATGTCTTGATGAAGCCCACAAGATGCTTTTAACAAATAGCTATTTGAAATCCCCAGATGAGATCAGTTTTGCTTGTTATTCTGTATTCCCAGTGCTTAATACTGACATGCTTTACACATAGTAGGTGCTCAATAAATAAAAATAGGTGTTGGTTAAATTGGATTAAACACTGAGTTTCAGTGTGTGTTCCCTACTCTGCCTGCCCCAAATGCCTGCAAACTTAACAGCACGCATTCTAAACACCAGCTCATTTTTACTCATCAGTTCTCTAGAATAAACTGAACCCCTTCAATATTATATTATGTTTATCTTGCTATTTCTTGAGGCTGCTTGCATCACTCTCTGGATCAAAACAGCAAAGGCACACTGATGGAGCCATGAAAAGGTTACCTTGCATTCTCCCTTCTTCAGAACTTGGAAAGTGGATACACAGAGAGTATTATAATTGAACGGATGATCCATCTGAGAGGAGGACTAAATAACAGGCATACTCATGAACATTAATATAGTAACCACTTGGTTTTGTCAACTGGACCCGAATCAGAGTGTCAAAATATTCTGACGATACCCTATTTCCCAGAGTTAAGGCCCAGCAAGAAGGCTGTGTCCTGAGCTTGGCATAACAGGAATCCTTTGTGCTCAGGATGACATCACCCTCTGGCAAAGCATGTTTCTTGGGCCAGCACCTGGTCTTCACTGAGGAATTTAGTCTTCCCTTATTCCCCAGGGCCATCTATCTCCATTCACAACTTGAAATTAACTAAACTTCTGTTTGTATCCTGTTGGGGATTCTCGGCCCCAACTCCCGAGTGGAACAGGCCTCATATGACCAGCACTGCCTGTCCACTTGAATAGCAAAGACTGTGAGCAATGAAGGGCAAGAGCCAGGGTCATGTGAGACTCCGTTTATTACAAAGACTGTAGGTGCTTTTATCTCCTCGGTGCCTGCTTTTAGTTCCTGTATCATACATAAGCACACCCTAACCTATAGCAGATACATAATTCTCTACAGGAAGCTACACGCAGATACAAAGTGAGCATTCCTTTCCTAATAGGATATATGGTCATTGTACTCCCCTCCAAGGTCCGGCATGCTTCCCCTGGGAATTGCCACATTGCTCCTTTGGGTGGGACCCCCTACTACCCAACACCATCTTGTTTACCCTTACAAGGTTACCCTCAGTTTACCTGAGCCACGCCCTGTGCAATGTCCAAGGCTGGAGAGGAGTTGACAGGCCCTCTTACAGTATCCTGACTCTCCCATCTCTGACTTGCTCTCAGCTCTGGCTACTCACAGATCAGAGCTGGTTTCAGTCTGGTTAACAGTTACTGTATTAATCATGCCCTCGTGGCAGTTACAGATGTTAGAGTTTTAGAGGTTAGTTTGGAAAGGCTAGTCCATGAAGCTGGCCATTGAGTAATGATTTCTTATCCAGAGAAACTCTTGTAGACTGTAGCTAAATAATAGAGGGATTGCATTACTCAAGAAGAATCTACACCTGTGAACTCACAGATCCTTGGAGGACTGAGGAAGACAGGCAGTTTTGCTTAGCCAAGACAGTGAAGTGGCCTACCATTTTTCATTTCCTTCTTCAGCTCACATTCCAGATGAGGAAATCAAAGCAAACAGGATTAAGTGACTTGCCTGTGAGCACACTGCTCAGATTAAGTGACATATCAATATAAGCTATCATCATCATCATATCAATCGTCTTCTGTAACTATAGACTAAGCAATTCTGATGGCTATTGAAAATATTTGAAAGCTCTTAAAGCATGGACTATTTAAACCTACCCAGCAACTATACTGGTGTTTAGCTAAGGCCTGAATCAGTCAGCATCTGACACCATCACAAAGTTTGCTGATCTTTTTTATGTCTTAAGGATCTAGAAGAAAACTAATGGCTCCTTCATCTATTTATTTTTGGTCCTGCCCAAATACATCATCTGAGGAAGATGTTTCCATGGAAATGAAGAATGTTAGAAGGTGGTTGTGATGTGTTCTAGAGGTCATGAGCAGTGCTAAAAATACTCTTGGAACATCTTTAACTGCAAAACAAGAGCTCATATGCAACACAGCTATGTGAGGATGGGGATTCTGGTAAATAATCATCCTTACATTTTTGTAGTTTCTTTGATTAAAAAAAGGAAGAAAGAAAGAAATCCAAACGTTGACAACCAGATTGTTTTTTAGAACACCACCTTTGTAAGTAGAGGCGAGTGTTATTGTTCCCATTCTAGGGATCAAAAATCAAAAACTGTCATTACAAATGACTGTCCAAAGTCATTTTATCAGTCAACAATGGAACCAAATAGAATTCCCATGAATGTCAGCAGTCACAAAAATTCTTCTATTACAGATTATCCTGAATTGTATGTTGTACACAATTGTGGCTCTTTATTCTCATAAATCTCATAAGATTCTCATATTGATTCTCATATCCCCCACCACTTTCCTTACTACTTTCAAGGGCACCTCCCCAGATGCCAACATAGGAGTCGGCCTAGACTATTCACTCTCACCATTCTTCCCTGTCCCCCATATCCAGCAGTTGCCAAGATCTGCCAATTCTACCTTTACAACATCTCTCTAATATATCTCCTTCTCTCCTCTGACATTGCCACCCCCTGGTGTAGTCCCTGGTCACCTCACAATTGGATTGTTGTAATGGCCATTAGTGGGTCTGTCCACTTCAAGTTTCTCCATGCTCCAGTCCCCCCTCCATTTAGCCATTTAGATTCCCCTAAAACACAGATCTGATCATGACCCCACTCAAGAAAGTCCAGTGGCTCCCTATCACCTCCAGAATCAAATACAAAATGTTGTTTGACATTCTAAGCTCTTTATAGCCTAACCTCTTTTTACCTTTCCAGTCTTCTTTCATCTTACTCCTCAATACTCCCTCTTCAGTCCAATAACACTGACCTCCTGGTTGTTCCACAAACAAGACGCTTCATCTGGGCTTAATTGGGGGAGTTTATTTACCAGACACCAGATGTCCTAGGTGGCAGCAGGACAAAGTAACATTCTGGATCCATGTACCCTGGTCAGGTCTTATCTAGAACCAGAACAAAGAGCCAGGATGGCCCAGGATCACCCTCAAGTTGTCCTGCGGACTAGGGGGAGCTTCTTTGTGATTTACATCAACTCAAGGTAGTTTACATTTTTCTGTAGAATTTTGGGCCTACCTGTAGTGCATTTCTTGCATAAATAAGGACAATGACCCTAGAAGAGGAAACAAGGCTAGCCTAGCTACCAAGAACCAGAGTTTTCCACTAGGAGTGGGCTGAAGAGGTTAGGGAATAGCTAAGGGTTCAATTGGACTGGAACAGAGAATGCATACTAAAAGGAATGAGACAAAATCAGTCTGGAAAGATTAGAGAGAGAATGAGAGGCAAGTTGGGAGGCAGCACTGGCCCCTTCAAATGAAAGAGTACATCATTGATCCAGTGAAGCTTGGTTTATTGTTTTCTCAATGTTCATTCTCCAACAATAATGTCCATTTTTTGAAGGCACCCACTTTTTTTCCAGTTTAATCTTTTTCTAGCTATAATGTCAAAAGTGTGAAGTGTGGTCTAATTGCTCATTATCTTTTTATGGCTTCAATGGGAACGTGTAAATTTGTTGTTGTTCTTTCATTCAAATATTTACTTAAATTATATATAACTTGTGTGAAATACAGGAAACCCTATTCAAAAAATATTACAGTCTATTAGAAGAGCTGTGATTTCACTGGGGTGGTGTGGAAGTCTTACATGACTAACATAAATTATAACCGCTGTTACTATTAAGAACCCTGGGCTGCATTCACAGCCATTGGTGAACAACATTTGAGTGCTTTTGCAGACTTCAGTGGACTGGCTGGTTCTTAGACAAAAGGCATGTCATCCATTGCTGGGCCTATCTTTAAAGTCTTGCCAATTTGGAAGAGACTCTTCACCAGGGTTTCTGCTCTCCCAGTGGTCTTTGAACACCCAGGGATATAACCATCATAAGCCTACTTCAGAGGATGGCCTGAATAGAAGGTTCAAAAGTCTATCTAATGAAGAATTGGAGGATTGGGGAAGAAATCCTCTACCAGGGCAGTTCTCTCAAGGTCATCAGGGACAGACCTAGCACATGCGTACAAAAAGGGATAAGAGCTAATGGGAGAGCCCACTGATTAAGTGCTAAATAGACCCTGATACAGCCCTGGAATTCACAAGGCATTTAATATCAGAAAGTAGAGGGTTACTGGTTTTGTCTCCCATTCTACCTCAGCCTCGCTTCATTGTCCCCAATACTTAACAGACTGTCTGGCACACAGAATGCTGGTGGACAGACTGACATGACCCAAATCCTAAATACTCTAACCATACCGAGTCTCATCCAGAAGACTTTGACTTCATTTCCAGTATGTTATCCATTAATCCCAGTACCTGCCTCTGGTGAAAGATAGACCTAGCTAACTGTTACTGCTAATTCCCCACTCAATGACTCACTGTTATGGGACTATGAAATACTACATTCATCAAGGAATTGAAAATGAGCAAAGAAGAAGTCCATGTTTGGTGTGGGCAGCCTGAAACCCGAATAAATAAGGGAGCTATTCTATGGAGATCGGCCATCATAGGCACCTAAGCAGACAGGTCAACTAGCACCAAGATTGATGTTCACTGTGGGTGGGGAAGGGCTTAAAAGGCTCCACTCTGAAATCCAGCAGGATGAACATGTGTGCGCACATACAAGCATTCATGTGTCCCTTTATTAACAAATGAGCAGCAAACTAGCTGAGGCTGATTATGTCATGAGATAGGCTGACTACAAAATTAAATATCAATCCTCCAAACCCAAAATATTTGCCCATGTGTATATGCATATACATATCAGCACATAGTATGTATATGTGTAGAAAGAGAAAGACAAACATACACATCCATGTGTGTGTATGTAAATATATAGAGTGAGAGATAGGTGGAGATATATATGCTTGTCTTTCTCTTTTGATGTTGGAGGATTCCTAAAGTTACTCTTGGCATCTAGCACTTGGCTTGCTACACAGAAAGTGCCTAATAGGCATATGAGAAATAAATGAATAACACTCTACTCAAATACTCCCCTGAGTTGTTACAGTACTAGCTAAGTCAGGTAGGAGGCACTTGGTTTGGAATCAGGAAGGCCTGAGTTCAAATGTGACCTCAGATACTCTCTAGCTATTTGACCCTGCCAAGTCTCTTCTCCTCTGCCTCAATTTTCTCATCTCTAAAATAGGGATCATCACAACACCTTTCTCCCATGGTTGATGTGGGAAATCAGATAAAATAATAATTGGAAAGCCCTTAGTACACTACTCAGCACACAGTGGGCTGGCTGTAAACTCCTTCAAGTCAAGCTAGGGAGGTCCTAGAAAGCCAACCAATTTCCTTTGACTGAATACCACTGTGCAAACTGTCCATGCAGCTCAAGTCAGAAACTGTTAATTTCATAGACTCATCCAATCTCTGCATCTCAGTATCAGAAGGGACCTCCAAAGTAATGTAGGTAACCCCTATATGAAACATGAACCCCCTTATTAACATCAGCCAATCAACAGGCAATCAGATTAAGTGTCTTTGTGAAGATCTGCCCTGGAGAGCCAAAGATCCTCAAGGTTTTTTGTTATGGATGTTCACTTGTTTTAGTCATGTCTGATCCTTTGTGACCCCATTTGGAGTTTTCTTGGCAAAAATACTAGAGTAGTTTGCCACTTCCTTCTCCAGATTATTTTACAGATGAGGAAATCAAGGCAAACAATGACTTGAACAGAGTCACACAACTATTATGTGTCTGAAGCTGGATTTGAACCCAGGTCTTCCTGGGAGTTAGCTGACTCCAGACCTAGCACTCTATCCACTGTATCACCTAGTTAGTTGCCATATTGATCCTTAAGGAGCTTTGGGCTACATCTAAAATTATAGATGCAAGATAAATGCAAAGAAATTTTCCAGTGGGAGGCCTGGGCCACTGCAAGAGCCTATAAAAATCTCATGCAGGAAGTGGTAATTTGAGGTGAAGTGTGAAGGAAATTAAGGATTCTATGAGATCAAAGAGAGGTGAGATTATGGGCATGGGTACGTTCAAAGTCCCACAAACTTCAGATGAAGTCTCTTGAACAGGGAAAAGCAAGAAATTTGGCTGGTTTGTATGTTAAGAGAGCAAGAAGGGGAAGTTGGGTAATTATACTGGAAAGATAGTTACTGGGTTTGTGTTTAATTATCTCCAGAGGCATAAAATTTATTATACTTGAAGATATCACATGAGATGATCTCTCCAGTTATTAGTGAAATCTTAATTCACTGGAGTAGCTCTTGTGTCAGAGCTGGAGATGACCATCTGCAAAGGGGCCATGGAAGTAAGGAGAATCACTGAGATTCCCAACAGTGTCAGTATGAAAATGGAACCAGACTTATAAAAAATCAAGGTTTAATTATAACCTGGGAGCATGTCATTGATCTTTTAAAAACTGTACAGCACACATCTACAGAAAAGGAATTGGATCCAAATGAGTGGAAGTTAGTAGGAGAGCAACTAGGTGAATACTACAATTCTCATCCAAACTCAATTTTTAAAAATATACTTTATACATACAATTTAATACAACTGGCTATAAGAAATTATTTAAGTGTTAGAATGAAGAAAAAGAAGAAGTAAAGCTTTCACAAAAATAGATCCAGGTCCCAATGAACCTTTTGCAGATTTTGTGGGACGTTTGCAAACAGCTGTAATAAGAACCATTGGAGATAATGCAGCAACTGAAATAATGACCAGACATCTGGCTGAGGAAAATTCCAATAAGGTTTGCAAAAGAATTATATGGGGACTAGACAAAGATGCTCCTTTAGAGGAGATCATAAGACGCTGTGCCACAGTGGGCACAAATGCTTATTATGCCCAGACTATCATGAACATGGAAAGACAGGGTCCCTCTTGGCAAGGGACTTCTAGAGAGACTTGCTGATGCTTTCACTGTAGAAAAATAGGACACCTGAAAGCCCAATGTAGAGATAGAGTGAGAGGACAGTGTGAGAGAAGACCCAAAACCCCATGTCCAAAATGCAACCGAGGTTTCCACTGGGTCTCAGAATGCAGATTGATCCAGGGAAATGAGAGGCGGGGCCCAGCTCCAAGGTATCAATCAAAGGACAGATGGGGCATGATGGCAGCTGAGGTTACACCCAGAGAAACTTTAGAAGGTCAGGGCTCTGATGTGATCAACCAACAGAAAAGCAATTAGGATTACAGTTGGGGAGAATACAGACTTTTTAACCCAACAGGGCAATGTCCAGTGCAAACAGCTCCAATGTAATTGCCAGTCCCAAAGTGGTAAAAATTAGATAGGTTAATTGCTTGGGGAAGAGGGTTTGCTTGTATTTCCACAAGTGAAGGAATCAGATGGGTGCCAACGAGCCATATTCGCCTTGTCCATCAGAGAGAAACAGAAAAGCAGAAAAACCTCAAAACAAAGGAGAAGATTTAAGAAACATCTGACATTAAAAGAGCATGGCTGACAATGAGACTGTTAAAATAACTTTAAAATCTTCAGAAATCACTGGATTCCCTAACACAAGATGAACAAAAACTAGCAGGCATCATTGGATTTCTTGAGATGAAAAACTGTTAATGAGACTATTGCAGTACTTAAATTTTCATGTTGATTCATGTTATTTGTTACATTATGTAAATTATGTGTAATGCCTCCCATATTGATGGATTTATGTGTACCTGTTTCAAGTGAGCCCCTTCAGAAACCGCTAATCTGATTTGATTTTCTATTTCCTTTGGTGTTTTCATCTCCCTTCCTGAGATGTCAAGGAGGGCATGATCACCTCTTTTTTATGGTGTTTTCACTCCTTTTTTGAGCAGTCAGGGAAGGCGTGATCACCTTCTTTTTGGGGTTCTCACCTCCTTGAGAAGTCAGGGAGGTCATGACCACCTTATGTTCTAAAACAAAAGAAAGGGGGAGATGTTGGAATCCTAGTGTTAACTCAATGGAATTGATACAATGCTTGTGTTCACACCTTTAGAGAGCTCATATAAGCAAGAAGTATTTAAATACTCATTGGAGTTCATGTGTTTGGGAGATATCTGAATTCACACCTCCTTTAATCCCTCCCTCGGGAGGAGTCAACCTTTGGGAGATCATATATATTGAAACTCTTAGAGTTTCAACTTAGTTACTTTGGAACATTGTCAGGGGTCGGAGAGGAGCACTCTGGGAGATACAGAAGCCCACAAGCCCTCTCTTGGAGGTGCAACCAGGTTCACTCCATCTCACAGCACTGTGGTGGCTGGACTCCTGCACTTCCCCCACTGAGACCAAGCTGGTCTGAAAGGCTCTCCAGAAAGCTGCCCAGTCCCAAGTGAAGGAGGCAAGAGACATTCATTACATCTTCCACCTTGGTGCTGCCTGGAGGCTGAAGAAAGCAGAGGCAGAAGCAAAGGACAAAGCTGCAAGAGCTCTTGGAACCAAGCAGAGAGATAGGCCAAGAAAACTAACCAGGCTATTTTGAGGAAGCAATAAAATATCTGAACTTTTAACACCTGGCTGCATTTTGGGTGATTATTACTTTTAACTGAAACTAAGGCTACCTCCAGAAAATCTCCCCGAGAAACCATCTTTTTTTATATTATAAAGAAGAAAAACACCACAGTAGAAAGCCAAGTAACAGGCTGGGAAAACAAACGAAGAACAGGAAAAGATTCTGACCATAAAAAAAAAAATACTATGTGAAAAGGAAAATCAAAATACATTCTCAGAAGAAGATAATAAAATCAAGCCAAAAGCCTTGAAGAAAAATAAGAATTGGTATCAGGCCATAGAAGAGCTCACAAGGGAAATTTAAAATCAAGTAAAAGAGGTAAAGGAAAAATTGGGAAGAGAACTAAGAGGCAAAAGGAAATTAAAAAAAAAGAATGAGAAGTATGCCTTAAAAAGCAAAATTGGCCAAATGGGAAAGGAAGTATCAAAGTTCATTGAGAAAAATCATTCCTTAAAAGTTAAAATTGAGCAAACAGAAGTCTGAGGAATCAAGAAATAATCAAACAAAATCAAAAGAATGAAAAAAAGAAAACAATGTTAAATATGTCATTGGAAAAACAACTGATCTGGAAAATAAATCCAGGAGAGATCATTTTTAAAATATTGGCCTGCCTGATAGCCATGATCAGAAAAAGATCCCAGACATCATCTTTCAAGAAATTATCAAGGAAAAGTAATGTGAATGTATTTTCTAAATTATCTAATAGTGAGTAATTTGGGAAATTCATGTTAATGGAACCAATCTCAGCAAGAAGTTTAAAAGGGTTAATGGCCAGCCTCTGGATCTATAGCTTTGGCATCCTTGCTTTCTGCAGGTCCAGGACACTTCCACTCAAACAAGGTTTTAGAAATTCACAGGAAATACCTAACCCAAATACAGCATGTTTTCCACACATACAGTAACTAGAATCAGGCTTCCAAATGGGCCCATTCCAAATCTATATCAATTTGAGACTTAACATGGATATTTTAATAATCACAGATGAGAAAACAGAGGCACAGAGAGACTAAGTGACTGCACAGTTGGTTGGGGGGTTGAGCTAAACCACCTATCTGTGGAGAGCTAAGAATGGGATGAATTAAGAAAATGGTCAAGCTATGGCTTGTAAGCAGGGAAACCCTCTGTAGTAAACTTAGGGTTTACTTTAGTTGGATTGGCAGATGGCTCCCTTTATGATGAAATGAGTCCTTATATTCGAGTTGCATCTTTTTCAGAACCACTTCAGGTCTCTGGTCCTCTGGTCCTCTGTTGGCAAAACCGAAAGTTAACACTAAAGTGTTATTTATTATTATTATTATATTAATCACTAAAGTGATTCTCCATACAAGATCCAACAATCAGCAAACATTCATAAAGAATCCAGTCCATGGAAGATCTTACACCCCTAGATAGTGGAGACACAAATCCCAAGAGGAAAATAATGGCCAACTATCAAGGAGTTCACATTCTAATGCAATGATCCACGAGTCCATACAATATATGCATACATATATGTGTATGAATGAAATACAAGGTAGTTAGATCCGGGGGAGTTTAGGCAGGGAGAAAAGAAAGAAGGGAATCAGAAGAAGCAGCAACAATTTCCTGAGTAGGGTGAAGTTGTATGTAGTCCAGGAAAATGGAACAATTATAGATGATTCAAGATAAATTTAGGGTTAGTGTAGACTAAATCAATATAGTTAAAACCAGAAGGGAAATGGTCAGCTATGAACACAGTTCTTGTATTCAATTTCTTGGATAAAGGTCTCACATGCCAGGTGAATGGTGAATTGATACAAATATCTAAGATAAAAAAAACCATTACATGATATATGTGTTCAGGCTGCTGGTTCTCATGGGAAGAAATCCAAGCTATCAAACGACCACATGAAACTGCTCCAAATCATTAATGCAAAGTCTGTGCGCTCTCTCTCTCCTCCTCTTCTCTCCCTTCTCCCCCCTCTTCTGTCTCTGTCTCTCTGTTTCTGTGTCTCTCTGTGTCACTCTCTCCTCTCTGTCTCTGTCTCTGTGTGTCTCTTTGTCTCTGTCTCTCTGTGTCTCTCTGTGTGTGTGTGTCTCTCTCTCTGTCTCCATTTGTCTTTGTTTCTGTTTCTCTTTCTGTCTCCCTCTGTGTCTCTCTTTCCTTGTCTCTTTGTTGCTTTCTGTCTGTCTCACATCTCTGTCTCTTTCTCTTTATGTTTCTGTCTTTCTTGGTCTCTCTGTTTCTCTGTCTCTGTCTTAGTCTTTCTCTCTGTCTCTCTACTCTGTATGTCTCTGTGTGTATGTGTGTGTGTGTGTGTCTTTTGTAATCTCTTTCCATTCTCTCTCCCCCCACACAAGGAAAGAGATGGTTTTGTGGTCTCCTGCTCCTCTACTCCTTCTGGCAGATGGGGGGGTTTTGTTTGTGTGATTTTTACTTTTCCGGTCATAAGATACATTCTAGAGAAATTGTTTCTCCAGAGGGCTGGGGAGAGAATCAAGAGAGAAGAGTCAGCTTGATCTTTTGCTTATCCATCTATGCTGGATAACAATGGAGTCTGCTGGGGAAAACCAAAAATGTAACCATGTGTTACTTCCCAAGGATGTCTCACTGCTTCATTTTGCATTAGTTACTGATAAAAGTTACATTCTGAGGGAAAGCTTTCTTTCCAGGAGCTAGGCAAGGTCACACTTGCAGAAACAAAGGACCAGGGACTAGAACTTTGCCAAGTTACAGGGTTTCCCCACTTGGAAAGATAGAATTGTTTATTGTACTAAGCAAGAGGGGTCTGCTTGGGTGAAGGGAGAAGTTTTGCCCGTGTTACTTAGCATAGTGTTTGCTGGAAAAGCACTCTGTGCTTTTGAAATAGGTTGTACACACTGAATGATGTCCCATGGGAGCCCAACACTCCTTCTGCCACCTGATGAGAGCATGCTGACCATTTCCAGCTCCAGCCCACCCTCATCTCTTTGGACTATCCTTCTTGAAATCGCACAGCTATTTATCTAGCAGGGACCATGGAAGAGGTTGAGGAAGATAATCATAGGAAAGAATGCATTCCTAGATATTCTGGAATAGGTTCCCTGATGGTGGGAAGGGTTGAAGTCAAAGGGACAGCAGAGGATGAGATGGGCAGATAGTGTCATGGAAACAATGAACAAACCTGAACAGACTTTGAGAGAGTAGAGGGTAGACAGACCTATGGTCCATGGGATCACAGAGAGTTTGACATGACCAAATGACTGAAAAACAAAAAATAGCTTTTCGGGTTTTGTATTTTCATATCTAGGGTATCAGACCTTTATCCAATAAATTTGGTACAAAGATTTTTTTTCCAGTTAACCATCCCTCTTCTAATTGAGAATGCATTGATTTGATTTGTGCAAAAGTCTTTCAATTTTAGGTAATCAAAATTGCCCATTTTTGCCTTTTCTGAGTCTTTCCCTTAATTTACATCACTAGATTTAGCCAAAACAATGGATACATAGTTTTCTTCTTGCTTTTTCTTATTGTTTCCCTTCACATTCTTAGCCTTTTAAAAAATTTACTCCTAGATGAATTTTTGCTTTTTATTTTATTTTCCAAATATATGTAAAGATAGTTTTCAGCATTCATTTTTGTAAGACTTTATATTCTTATTTTTTTTTCTCTCTCTCCCTTACCTCTCCCCTTCCCAAGACATCAAGCAATTGTATATAGGTTAAATATGTGCATGATGTCTTTTAAAAAGTTTGCCTAATTCTATCAGGTAACCCTTGGGTAGTTTAATTGTTATGGAATAAGGTCTATAAATTAATTTAGGCCATTTTGTCAGTTTTAATTGGTTAGCTTGGCCTTTCTATGAACATTGAACTTGGTATAGATCTTATGCAATCTTATGCAAAATTCATGAAAGATTATTGCTTGCTTAACGCTTAACCGGGGCCTGAATTGGTACCAAAAATGGCCTTCCCCAACTAATAGGCAATTTAAAAAAGCAAAAAAAGTCATCTTCCTATCTCAGAAGAAATCTGGTCTCTACAGAGTTTCCCATGGAATATCCTCCAAAAGAATTTAGGAACGAAATCTACTGATCCTCACACACTCTCCTTCAGATGAGAAACAAATTGATTTGGCTTGGCACTTGCCAAAATCATTCTGCAGCTGGGACACTTGAACCTCTGTCTCCCACTAAGGAGTGACTCTTTCTGCACTGGACCCACACTCATAGAGTGGATTGAATGTTGTAAAAGTCTACTGAGTTCCTGCAACACCACAGAATCCTTGAGATACATAAGGAATCCAATTGGAGGCACAGACAGGTCTCCAGGTGACCCTTTCCCTATAGAACATATCAAAATGCTCAAGGTCCCCTATACCAAAGAGCACCCCAAAATTCCCCCAGTATCTCTGTTGCTGTCATTTTAATGGAATTCCTAAGTAACCAACAATAAGACAAATTAGACTTGGTTTGAAGCTGTAGGACCTGACTGAATCCCTCATTACCCAAAGAAGGCCAAAACTCTGGACTGGCCAATCATAGAAAATGATTTGAGCCCTTCTGGGTCGACATACCCACAGTCCTCTGTGATGTTCTCTGAACAACTGTGAAATACTCCTGCTATTTCAGCAACAACAAAATCAGATTAAGCTGTCACAGATATCCCAAGTCAGGGGCACTTCCTTACTTTCTGGGTTTATAATCCATCCCATCCAATCCTTTGGTGAGCTCAGTTCTAACTGGAGATTCATATGCATGCACACCCACTTTGAGAGCAATAAAAGCACTCCTACAGCCTATTTTTTAATATTTCTTAGAACAAACAAAAGGTTGACAAAGCTAAAGAAAAGAAGATATGAAACACTTAATACTTCCTAGCTGTGTGACCCTGGGCAAGTCACTTAACCCCAATTGCCTCAGGGAAAAAAAAAGACATTGGTCTGATTGTAAAGCAAGAACATGGGGAAAATAGATTGTACAGCCCAAAACAGATGAAAGAAAAACTATTAATGATGCTTATCTGATGAATCCCTAATGTTGGAAAATGCAATATTTTTTTTAAAAAATTAATTCATTTTATGAATGGATGTCCATCAGTTGGAGAATGGTTGAGTAAATTGTGGTATATGAATGTTATGGAATATTATTGCTCTGTAAGAAATGACCAGCAGGAGGAATACAGAGAGGACTGGCGAGACTTACATAAACTGATGCTAAGTGAAATGAGCAGAACCAGGAGATCATTATATACCTCAACAATGATACTGTATGAGGATATATTCTGATGGAAGTGGATCTCTTCGATAAAGAGAGCTAATTCAGTTTCAATTGATCAAAGATGGGCAGAAGCAGCTACACCCAAAGAAAGAACACTGGGAAATGAATATAAACTGCTTGCATTTTTGTTTTTCTTCCCGGATTATTTATACCTTCTGAATTCAATTCTCCCTGTGCATCAAGAAAACTGTTCGGTTCTGCACACATATATTGTATCCAGGATATACTGTAACCTATTCAACATGTAAAGGACTGCTTGCCATCTGGGGGAGGGGGTAGAAGGAGGGAGGGGAAAAATTGGAACAGAAGTGAATGCAAGGGATAATGTTGTAAAAAATTACCCTGGCATGAGTTCTATCAATAAAAAGTTACTAAAAAAATTTTTTTAAATTAATTCATTTTAAATTTAAATACAGAAAGACAAAAAAGAAATCTTTCCATGTACTTAGCATGACATAAAAGTATTCAATATAAAACCATAAATTTTCATCTCACATTGTTTACCCTTTCTGAAAAACTATATAATAAGTACTAGATGTCATTTTCAAAATTAGCCTGCTTTATTTGGAGCTATGTTCAAAGGGCTATAAAGCTGTGCCCACCCTTTGACCCAACAATACCACTGGAGATCTGTATCCCAAGATCATAAAAAAGGAAAAGGACTCACATTTACAAATATATTCATAGCAGTTCTTTTAGTGGTGGCAAAGAATTGGAAATCAAGGGGATGTCTATCAATTGGGGAATGGATGAACAAGTATATGAATGTAAGAGAATAGTATCATTCTATAAGAAATGATAAACAGGAGGATTTCAGAAAAACCTAGACTTACATAAATTGATGCTGAGCGAAGTGAGCAGAACCAGGAGGACTTTACACATTGTAACAGCAAAATTGTGCTATGATCAACTGTGATAACCTTGGGACTTCTCAGGAATACAATGAGGCAAGACTCCAATTCCAAGAGACTCATGATGGAACCCGAACCCTAACCACATCCAGAGAAAAAACTAGGAAATCTAAATGTAGCTTGAAGCATACTATTTGTACTTTTGTTGTTGTTTTTGTTGTTTTTCCCTTTTGTTTCAATTCTCCTTTCACAACATGACTAATGTGGAAATATAATATGATTGTACAAGTAGAAGTCCTATTAGATTTCTGGCTGCTTTGAGGAGAGGGAAGAGGAACAACATCATGGGGCTGATTACAATATATCTTGAATATGTAGAGTTCAGAGCTCTCTTCTCTGTTCTATACTTTTTGACTTGGTGATCTTACTGGCTCCCATCAATTCATTTCTTTCTTTGTTCTTGGATCAACTCATCCAGGCTGACCCCTCTTAGGAAATCCAGTCATGCTTCTCCAACTTCTTATTGGGCAATTTAAACTGAAGGTCCTCTAGACTTCTTAATCTTTTTTTTAATTAAAAGTTTTATTGACAAAACATATGCATGGGTAATTTTTCAACAATGACCCTTGCAAAACCTTCTGTTCCAAATGTTCCCCTCCCTCCCCCCACCTCCTTCTCCTACATGGCAGGTCTAGACTTCTTAATCTTAATGTTTCCAAAAACTGAATTCATTATTTCCCCACCCCCAACTACCACCCTCTCTTCCCATTACTGTCGAGTGTGCTGCCATTTTCCCAGGTTTGCAACCTAGACATCCTTTTCCACTCCTGTCTCACTTCCCCATGTTCATTCTGTTGCTAAGTACTGTTATTTTCCCCTTTGAAATATCCCTTCTCTCCTCTGACACTACTACTGCCTTGATGCAGGCCCTCGTCATCTCCTTCTTGGACTATTGAAAAAAGCTACTGATATGTCTTCCTGCTCCAAATCTTTCCCCATTCTAGTCCATCCTCTACTCAGAGAACAAAAGTACAAATGGGATCATGAAGTCACACTATTCAATCAATTCCAGTGCCTCCCTTTCAACTCCAAAATCAAATATATATTTCTCTCTTTGGACTTTGAAGTCCTTCATAATCTGACCTTTTTGCACCCTTCCAGACTTCTTATCCCTTAGACATCCCACTCAGATATTCTCTTCCATCCAGGGACCCTGACCTCCTGGCAACATGTTCATCACACTTCCTGAATCTAGGTCTTTTCATTGGCTGTTCATTCCTGGAATGTCCTTGCTCTTCAACTCTGCCTCCTTTGAGTTCCAGCTAAAGTTTCACCTTCTGCAGGAATCCTTTTTTGAACCTCCCTCAAACTTCCTATGGCTCCCCCTCTCTCACCCTCTCAGCCTTCATTTTTTTTACTGAACTCTTCCTTTTCTCCCCTCTCACATGAACCATCTACCTTTCTCTCTATTCTTTTACTCTTCTCTTCTTCATACCCATCTCACATGCTGAGATGGCTTTATTCCTCACCCCCTATCATTGCCACTCTTTAAGTAATCATCATTCTCTCCCCATCTCCTGGTTACTTCCTTGCAATTGTGCTTACATTTTCCTCTTTCTCAAAAACCCCTCATTTGGTCCTTTCCTGGTAGCTATTGTCACATATCTGCCCATTCTTGTGTGACTAGACTCCTTGAGAAGATCATCACCAACTGGTGACTCGACTTCCTTTCCTATCATTGTCCTCTTACTTCTCTGCAATCTTCTGACCTCATTCTTCAACTGAAGCTATTCTCCAAAGTTACCAGTGATCTAGTTGTCAAATACAATGACCTTTTCTCAATCCTTCTTGACCTCTCGGCAATCTCTGACACTACTTGATGCTCTTCTCCTTAGATACTTTACTGGTTCTTCTACCCATCTGATCATTCCCTTTCAGTCTCCTTTGCTGGATCTTCATCCAGGGCAAACACAGTAATTGTGGGCGACCTCTACAGTCCTGTCCTGGGTCTTCTTCTCCCTCTGTGCCATTCCCCCATGGGTCCAATGAACATTACTATGCTGGTGATTCTGAGACATATCTATCTAGCCTTAACTTTTCCCCATGAACTCTAGTTTTATAGCAGCAATTACCTCTTAAATATTTTGAACTGGATGTTCCATAGACGTTTTAAGTTTAACCTTTCCAAAACTGAACTTGCTATATTCCAGCTCAGTGGTTCAATGGATAGAGAACTGGGCATGGGGTCAGAAAGACCTAAATTCAAATTTGATCTCAGACACTCATCGGTTATGTTATTCTGGACAAGTCACTTCATTTCTGTTTGCCTCGATTTCCTGGCCAGGAATCCTCGCTTGAGGATCAAATGAGATAATTGTAATCCAGTTAGTGCAATGCCTGGCACGTGGCTGGTACTATCTAAATGTTAGCTTTGATGAAAAAATTGGCCTTTAGTCACATGGGCATCAACTCTCTCCTTCGGAACCACCCTGCTCCAACCTAGGTAATAATGTTTCATAGAAATGTGATTTACTTTCTTTGGTGATGGGTTAGGGTTAGGGTTAACATTCATCCTGTATCTATTGATGGCAGAAATGGAACCAGTTTCAGGTCCTTTTAAACCAGGGAGTGGGAATAGAGATTGGAAAAGTCCTTTTACCTTGGATCCCTCTGCCAGTCAGGGAAGAGATGCAGTTTCCAAGATTATGATTGGAGGGGCAGGGAGGGTAACAATTGCATTCTGTGGGAAGAAGATCTGAAATATATCAAAGGGCTTGCTTTGACTCATCATTGTTTTTCTCTTTCCTCAGTATGTCTGTTTCCTAATTCATTAGTCACAAAGGCATTCTGAACTTTTTGTAGAGACTGATAGAATTCAGTCCTAGGTTAGAGATATTGATGATTATACCATCTCAGGTTAATCCTCCTGTCTCAGAACATCCAACTGAAGAGTGAGCAACACTACCAATTATGATCATTTTAAATATTGAGGGACTTTGAGGGATTGTTAGGACTTCCACTTGTAACTGAAGTTTCACACACACACACACGTATAATAAATGATAACATGGCAATTACATCAATAAGAATGAGTTTTCCCAAGGTGACTCAATCCTACTTGCTGATACTCAACTCTGGAGGTATTTCAGACACATTGCAGGAGTTGTTCAAAGGTGCCATTTTAAACAATGAAAGAACAATCATACCAACCGAACATAATTGCTCTCTGAGATTGTTTGTACTCAGCAAAGCCCAAAGACTAGTGAGGCTGAAATTTCATGTAAATAGGTATAAACCAATAGGATTTGAAAGAGCTATTTAAGAAAAAAGGAAAGCAAGTCAGTTTAGTCTATCTTCTTTCCGCAGAAAAAGAAGAGAATACAGAGTAAACACCTGTGTGACTTATGCAGAAGATAAATCATTGCTTACTCCTCAAAGATACCCTTTTCCAACTCTGGCACATTTGGTTCCCAACTATGGAATTGGGGGAGAGAAAGAGGAGCAGAGAGTGAAAAAAGCCCTTGTTCATTTTGAATCTAAAAGACAAGAATTGTCCTATGGAAAAAAAAAAGGTTTTTGTCATGCAGAAACTAGGATTTAGGCATATGGTTAGGGTTAGGGTTAGGGTTAGAGTCCAATTTCTGACACTTGTTTTCCCTAGAATCTTATCTGTATATAAAAGTAGATGGCCAATAATCTTTTACTTGGGGTTGCATATTGATCTTCCAGGCACTATTCATTCCTTCTTCTTAGTCACTTTTTCTTTCTTTTTTTAAAATTTTTTTCACTGACCCTAAATCAATTTTCTTTCCCTCTCAAACAACTCCACTCTCGAAGAAAGAAAAAAAAGCCCTTGGTATGAAATATTCAGAATCCAGCCAAACCAATTCTCATATTAGCCACATCCAAATGTGTGATTCTGCGCCTTGAGTCTATCATCTTTGAGGCAAGAAGTAGACAGCTTGTTCCATCATTGGTTCTCTGGAAACCTGGTTGGTCATTGGGTTGGTCAGCGTCCTGACTAGCATCTTTCTCTACCAAATTTCAAAAGACACACACACACACACACACACACACACACACACACACACACAGAGAGAGAGTCCTATTTAAAACATCCTGGCGTGATTCTTTCTCTGGACCATTAGTAAAGCACTGAGGAGCTCTCAAAGTAAAATTAAGTACACAGGAGCAGATTAGCATGACCCCAGTGCAAGGATGACACTCAGATATGTGAAGTGTTCCATAGTTTTCAGTGAGGTGGGGGGTCAGGTGAAAATGAATGCTTGTTAATTTGAAAAAAAGAGGCAAAACACTGAATTGAGGCAGAAGCATTTGTGAGAAAATGGAATAAGGCAGCCTCGCTTAGAATGATACTGACACTTACAGGGATAAGGGGGACCCCCAAGGTAAAGCACATTTATTATATTTGGGGTACATGGCAAGTAGAAGGACATTCTCTCATCCTGATAATGAATTAGCTTTTGAATAACTGCCTTTTTCTGCTATCAACACTTCAAGGATCCATGCCTTTGTCCACTCCCTCCACTAGTGCAAACCTTGCCTCTCTCCACTTTATCACTCTACAGCCAGTCTGCTGATGAGCCCCCCCAGGACACAGCTAAAACCCATCAGATCTGTACAGATACAGAGACACATTTACATACATATATATGTCATATGCACATGTATTATTAGGCAGCTACGGGGTGCTGCAGTAGATACAGGGCCAGCCTTGGAGTCAGGAAGATTCATCTTCCTGAATTAAAATTGAGCTTCAGAAATTTCCTGTTTGACCCTGGATAAGTCACTTCACCCCATTTACCTCAGTTTCCCCATCTGTAAAATAAGCTGGAGAAGAAAATGGGGTCACAAAGAGGAAGACATGACTGAAAATGACTGAACAATACATATATTTATGTAATCAAACAAAGACATACTGTTAGTCACCCTATAGACCTGTATTTGAACCTTTTTGGGCTTGACAGGATATGGCAGTGTTCCTGTTATGTTGGGAAACTAAAGTCCCTTCCAGTAATCATTTTTCTTGAACTGGTCCCAGGCTCAGCAAGTCAGAGTTGCAGTGGCTCAATTGCTTCATGTGATGAAATGGTCTTACTCCTTACCAAGACCCAATGCTCTCCCTGCATAGGTGATTCCGCTCTCCCACGTCTTCCAACAGACCACCTTTTCTGTCATCTCAACTCTACCAATTATTTTCAATCTCTTCCTGTCCATGGACTCCTTCCCTACTGGTTCCAAGAACGCTCACATCCTCCTTGTTCTCAGAAGATAACCCTCAATACTTCCATCAAAGCTAGCTGTCATCTTATCTCTGTAGCCCTTTGTGGCTAAACTCATTGAGAAGGCTGTCTACTATAGGTATGACCCCTTATGGGGCACTTCTGACCTCGCCGTGCCACTAAAAGTGCCCTCCCCAAAGTCATCAGTGATCTCTTAGTGGCCAAAGCCAAGGACCTTTTCTCCGTCCTCCTTCTCCTTGATCCCTCTGCAGCCTCCAACACTCTCTCCTCCTTGATCCCCTCTTCTCTCTAGGTCTCTGGGAGCCTTCTGCCCTGGGCCTGCTCCTCCCTCTCTGACTGCTCCTTCTCAGTCTCCTTTACCGGACCCTCCTTCAGATCACTCCCCCAACCGTAGGGGTCCCTCAGGGCTCTGTCCTGGGCTCTCTGCTTTCTCCCTTTCACCTGCTTCACTAGGAGGGCCCATCAACCCCCAGAAATTCCTTTATTCTGGATGCTGATGATTCTCAGCCCTACCCATGTTCCCCCTAATTCTGCCGTTCCCTTGGCTCTGACTGACTTTCCGACAGCTTCAACTGGATGTCCAACAGCCATTGGAAATGGAGCTCCAGAATGGAAGTCTTTCCCCTTGACCATCCCCAGACCAACTTCCTTATTACTGAAGGCAACACCATTCTCCTGCCCCTCAGGGCTAAGGAACTGTATAAACACTTGATAGACATCACCCTAGGTGTTACATATGGAGATGCCAATTTGAGACTCATCAACTGGCAGATTTTTCTCTCAGGCTCACAAGCTAGAAGTTGTTCTGGATTCTCCATTACCTCTCTCCCCCCAGATACAGGCTGTTGCTAAGGCCTGTCCATCCCACCTCTCCAGCATCTCTTGGATACATCCCCTTCTCTTCCCTTGATACTGCCCCCACCCTGGGACAGCCCCTCATCACCTCATGTCTAGACTATGGTAATAGCCTGCCACATGTCTCTCTTTAGTCCAATTCATCCTCCATTCAGACACCAAAGTGACTTTGCTAAAATGCAGATCTCATCACGTCACCCTCCATACCTCTGCTTAATAAATTCTCTTGGTTCCCTCTTACCTCCAGGAAGAAATATAAAATGCTTTGCTTGGTGTCCAAAGCCCTTTAAAATCTATCCTATACACACACACACACACACACACACACACACACACACACACACACTTTTCCACTCTTCTAACACCTGACTCCCCAAAATGTACTATTGTATCTAGTGACCCTGGCCTCCTGGCTGTCCCATGAACAAGAGCTTCCATTTCTCAGCTGTGGATATTCTCCCTGGCTATCCTCATGCCTGGAATGCTCTGTTCTGTCTACTTGACCTCCCTGGCTCCCTGGGAGTCCTTATTAAAATCTTTTCCCAAACTGGTTTTCTTTGTAGTATATTTTGATTCCCTATTTGTTGGTCTCACTTTAGAAGTATTCACCACCATGGATTATTTTTTTTTAATTCTGCTGATTATTTCTGCTGGAAAGGCCATAAATTCTGCCATTTGTTCTTTTCTCAAGATTATAAATTTTTCTCAAACTATTTTGGAATATCATACTATAGTTTCTCTCTTAGAAATCACAGAGTCCTATGTTTCATTGGGTGATAACTTCATTCCCTTTGTCTTGTACTATTCCTTATAAAAGTGTGAAAACTGTGTTGGTAGTCACCGCCCCTTCTAATTTTAGTATCCTCTTTGCTGATTTAGATGATTATGCTATAGGGTTTGTGTTTATTAGGTTTTTGTTGTTTTTTACTGAATTGTCTTCTTTGGTACTTTCTACCTCTCATCTCTTATTTTTCTATATCACTCATTTTCTGACTCCTGTCTTTAGTGGTGAGTTTACTCTTGGGTCAAGACCTCAAAGTTGTCTCCACTTTCTCCCACATTGGGGAGACTTTACTGGTCATTTTGTAAGGGGCAGGACTCTCAAACTGCATTTCAATCTCCTTTCCTTCAGGCCCAATATATCTCCTCCTACCTTTCAGCTTTCAAATGATTTAGTCTGAAATGATTCATCAAAGAGTTGTTCACTTAGAAAATAGATTAAGAACTTCTTTTTCATGAGGAACTATGTCTGGGGATCCTAGAGTCTATTTCTAGAGTATTTTTGTGGCATCCAGGACAATATTAGTAATTCAATTATTCTTTGCAGATGATATGATGGTATACCTAGAGAACCCCAGAGATTCTACCAAAAAGCTATTGGAAACAATTCATAATTTTAGCAAAGTAGCTGGCTACAAAATAAATCCCCATAAATCCTCAGCATTTTTATACATCACCAACAAAACCCAACAGCAAGAGATACAAAGAGAAATTCCATTCAGAATAACTGTTGATACCATAAAATATTTGGGAATCTATCTACCAAAGGAAAGTCAGGAATTATATGAGCAAAATTATAAAAAAGTCTCCACACAAATAAAGTCAGACTTAAATAATTGGAAAAATATTAAGTGCTCTTGGATCGGCCGAGCGAACATAATAAAGATGACAATACTCCCTAAACTAATCTATTTATTTAGTGCTATACCAATCAGACTTCCAAGAAAATATTTTATTGATCTAGAAAAAATAACAACAAAATTCATATGGAACAATAAAAAGTCGAGAATCTCAAGGGAATTAATGAAAAAAAAATCAAATGAAGGTGGCCTAGCTGTACCTGATCTAAAATTATATACTAAAGCAGCAGTCACCAAAACCATTTGGTATTGGCTAAGAAATAGATTAGTGGATCAGTGGAAAAGGCTAGGCTCACAAGACAGAATAGTCAATTATAGCAATCTAGTGTTTGACAAACCCAAAACCCCTAACTTCTGGGAAAAGAATTCATTATTTGATAAAAACTGCTGGGATAATTGGAAATTAGTATGGCAGAAATTAGGCATGGACCCACACTTAACACCATATACCAAGATAAGATCAAAATGGGTCTATGACCTAGGCATAAAGAACGAGACTATAAATAAATTAGAGGAACATAGAATAGTTTATCTCTCAGACTTGTGGAGGAGAAAGAAATTTGTGACCAAAGATGAACTAGAGACCATTACTGATCACAGAATAGAAAATTTCGATTACATCAAATTAAAAAGCCTTTGTACAAATAAAACTAATGCAAACAAGATTAGAAGGGAAGCAACAAACTGGGAAAACATTTTCACAGTTAAAGGTTCTGATAAAGGCCTCATTTCCAAAATATATAGAGAACTGACTCAAATTTATAAGAAATCAAGCCACTCTCCAATTGATAAATGGTCAAAGGATATGAACAGACAATTTTCAGAGGATGAGATTGAAACTATTACCACTCATATGAAAGAGTGTTCCAAATCATTATTGATCAGAGAAATGCAAATTAAGACAACTCTGAGATACCACTACACACCTGTCAGATTGGCTAAGATGACAGGAAAAAATAATGATGAATGTTGGAGGGGATGCGGAAAAACTGGGACACTAATGCATTGTTGGTGGAGTTGTGAACGAATCCAACCATTCTGGAGAGCAATCTGGAATTATGCCCAAAAAATTATCAAATTGTGCATACCCTTTGATCCAGCAGTGTTTCTATTGGGCTTATATCCCAAAGAAATACTAAAGAAGGGAAAGGGACCTGTATGTGCCAAAATGTTTGTAGCAGCCCTGTTTGTAGTGGCTAAAAACTGGAAAATGAATGGATGCCCATCAATTGGAGAATGGCTGGGTAAACTGTGGTATATGAATGTTATGGAATATTACTGTTCTGTAAGAAATGACCAGCAGGATGAATACAGAGAGGACTGGCGAGACTTACATGAACTGATGCTAAGTGAAATGAGCAGAACCAGGAGATCATTATACACTTCGACAACGATATTGTATGAGGACATATTTTGATGGAAGTGGATTTCTTTGACAAAGAGACCTGAGTTTCAATTGATAAATGACGGACAAAAGCAGCTACACCCAAAGAAAGAACACTGGGAAACGAATGTAAACTATCTGCATTTTTGTTTTTCTTCCCGGATTATTTATACCTTCTGAATCCAATTCTCCCTACGCAACAAGAGAACTGTTCGGTTCTGCAAACATATATTGTATCTAGGATATACTGCAACATATCCAACATATAAAGGACTGCTTGTTATCTAGGGGAGGAGGTGAAGGGAGGGAGGGGGAAAAAATCGGAACAGAAACGAGTGTCAATATAATGTAATTATTAAATAAAAAATTAAAAAAAAAAGTAATTCAATTATTTCCCATCTAAATCTTATTGCTAAAAGAAATCAGAGTATTTTGGACTTTTGCACCTAACTCCATACTTTCTGAGGAAAATAAAAGATTTTGTGACCCAAAAAACTTTTGTTTCATTGTACCTTTTGTGTTTTCTGTGTATCTGTGAAAATAAAGCATTTACAATTTGTTATTTTCTTTTAAAGGCTATAAACTGAGCCCTGCCCCAGTTTCCTTATTTCCCTAGTTTCCTGGCTGGGTAAGTCTATATCTTTGTCATTTTATGAGACCAAGATAGAGTGGCTGTACCCAACATGATCCCCCAAACTTTGAAGGTCTCTAACTTAAGAGATGACCAAGATAGAAGAAAAGCACCATTCACCATTTATCACACACATACATACACACAAATACACACACACACACACACACACACACACAGAGCTTGTAGCAACAGACCTCTAGGATAAGGACATGAGCATGATGTGGCAACAGAGACTACAGTGGCAAGTAAATTTCTAAACCAGTACAAAGCACAAACATGTGAACTTGAGAACCCCTGCTCTGTAGCTTGGAGGCTGTTGAGGAGACAGGGAGTACGAGGTGAGCACATGAAAAATTCTCTACTGTTAATTTATAAGGCTGTTATCTTGTTGGGATTTTTGCTTTCTTGTCTTGTAGAAACAGCTATAATTTTCCATTTCAAGTGCATAATTCCTTTGTGGGTTGTTTGTTGTTGTCTTGAGTTAGTGGGAACTTGGAAAACTGCCTGATGCTAAATCTTGTTGTTCACATTCTCAATTAATCTTCTATAATTGGAGTTCTACAAAATGAAATGGCTATTGAGCACTCTGTCATTTGAAATGTTAGTGCCAAGGATGGTTTCATTTTCCTCTGTCGAGGAGATTTTTATATTTTTTGCAGAGAAGGGGTAGGATAGAATAAAGCAAAAGGCAGGGGGCTTAGTTCGAGTGAAAAATAACAATGTCACAGAGGATAGTGGTTAACAAAGCTTTATTGCTACTCACAGGGAGAGTAGGAAAATGGTTATCAATGGGTTTGTGACCCCCATTGACCCACCATCCAATGAGGACCACAAAGGGGATGGCTTGGATGGGTAGTAAGATATGCACTCCAGTAGACAGCTGAAACTTATGTAGAATCTTTAGCTCAAGGGATGACATGTCATATGGTGATATGGCAACATCACTGGGGGGACAAAGTTGTAGAGTGGAGTAGGCCACTGGAATGATGGGATGAAGGGCATCCCATGAAGAAGGAAGGGCAGGGAGCTAGTAAGCTCAATTCCAACTGTGCCCCAGCAAACACCTGGGGGTGGGGCAACCCCAAGTCTTTGTGTAAGCTATGCATCATGACCTGTTCTGGGGGCCGGGGTCAAAACAGATAAACTGGTGGCTTTCACCAACTCACAGCTAGGTGATCTCTAAGGTACCTTCAAATTCGGAGATTCCCTGAAATCATATCCCCTGAAATATACTCATGCTATAAAAGTTCTCCATAATAAATTTGCCCATTTTAATACAATGTATTCTCTAAAACAAATGTGAATCCTGATTCTCAATACAGTGCCAGAAAAATCTTACACTACTAAACTTTGATGTTTTCATTTTTGTCAGCCTCAGTTTTGCTTCATGAAAGCTGGAATGGGGGAGCATGGGAAACATATGAAGAAGCAGGCCTGAGTGAGCTGGAGAAAGTAATTGAGGCAACAAGTTGAGGACTTCCATCATAGAATCAAATAGGTTCTTAGTGACCAGCTGAGAAGCCACTATCAATAACCTCACAGACACACAGATCAATAACATTATGCTTATAGCACCATGAAGGTTCGAATTGAGGAACTGTTTAAGGACATCAAGGAGGAATGATTTGGGGAATGGTTGGGCAGTATAGGTTGTTAGAATCCTAGTAATAACTCAGTGAAGATGTTATGGGCCAGAACGTGAAACAAGGTGTTAACTCAATGGAATTGATGGAAGCAATGCTTGTGTGTTTGGGTTTGCACCTTTGAGAGTTCACACATTAGCTCACACACATTAGTTCACAAGTTTGGAAGATACACAAAGTTAACTTTGTAACTTTGTGAATTCACACCTCCCATAACCCCACTCTCAAAGGAGGAGTCAACCTTTGGGTTCACACCTTTAAAAGATCATATATAAGAAGCTCTTAGAGCTTCAGTCAGTCAGTTTGGATGATTGCCAGGAGTCGGGAAAGCTAACCGGGCCCAAGGAAAGAGACAAGACTTGGAAGGAGAAAATAAATGTTTGGATTTTATCAGCTGGCTGCATTTGAAGTGATTATTACTCTGAACCTAAACTAAGGCTGCCTCCAGAAAACATTCCCAAGAAACCTGCTCTCAGAGAGAACAATTATATTATACAAAAGAAGAGAACACCACAATAGGTGATTGTGTTTGAAAGTGTGAGAGTCATTTGGGGGGCATTCATTTGTTCTGAGAGAACAATTTGGGTGCCATACTCACAAAAGCATATTTCCAGAACAAGTACAACGATCATTTGGTTATACTATGACCTGAGGAGCCCATGCCTGAAGTACTGGGCCCAGTTCTAGGTGCCATCATTTACAAAGGACATTAAGGGTTACTTGGAAGTGATCAAGATGGCCAAGGAACTTGAAACTATGCCATATGGGGACAGGTGAAAGGAACTGCAAATAATTTAGATGGAAAGGCAATCTTTATGTATTATGGGAAAAACTCTGGACTTCAAGTCAGATAAACTAGGGTGTAAATTCTACCTCAAATGTTTTCTAACTATGTGAACCCTAATAAGTCAGCTAAATTGTCTGGGTTTCAGTTATCACAGAAATGACTTCTAAAGTCTTCTCATCTTTTGAAATCTATGAAATACATTAACCCACTTGCAGATAATGGAATTTTACAAGAGAAAACTTAATAGATCAACAGAATGAATGCCCTGTCTCACCTAATTTGTTACATGTACAGGTACCTTATCTTAGACTTAAAGTTACTTTTGTGTTTAAATTTGTAAGAGTAGAGTCAAAAGTCCTCAATTTGGATCCATTGTCTAGGTACAAATTCTTTTGGATTGAACCAAATAATCAGAAGTGAGTGTCCTAGAGCCTGTATATATATATATATATATATATATATATATATATATATTATATATATATATATATATATATATTATATATATACTTCTTTCAAACAATCATAGCCTAAACCAGTACTTTTTCTTAAAAGTCTTATTGTATCTTAAATCATTTCTACATACCTTGCAATCCAATGGTAGTCAGCTACCTTGATTCAGCCACTACCCCAGTGCTTAGCAGAGTGCCTGACAAAGAGTAGGCAGTTAATAATTGTTTATTGATAGGGTGATTCAATATCCACCTCAATTTACAGCCATTTCAAGAGCTATGCACTTTCCTTCAGAGCTCCAGAGCTAAGCAATTCAGACTCATTTCCTACTGGTGCCACAGGTTAGTAGGCAAGAAGCATCTGAATATCTTCAGCAAATTCAATATTAATTTTATCTTCAGAACTTCTGCCCATTCCTACTCCTTACCAAGTTGCCATGTCTAAGTTGTCAGTTTAATCCTGGGGGGGAAGGGGAGTAAATAGAGTGTTCTGCTAAGCATAATCCAATCTTCTCTGCTATTAAAAAGTTTGTTAGGATTATTAATAAAAAATTGAAATCAAAATATATTCTCATGATGGTAGCTCAGAGCCTCTATATATGCCAGTCATGTGTAAGGGTGGAGCTCTTCAGACAAAGGTTCAAACCCTTTTCCTGTTTAGTTCTACATACTGTAGCAAGCTTCCTATGGACTCTCTCTTCCCAGCCAAGCTGACTACCCCTCAGGAATCCAGAAGTCTTCTCTACCCCAATTGAATGCTCACTCAAACCCTCCTCTGCTAATGTTTCCCTATTACTCACCAGTGACTAGGATTCCAGTTCCATTTAACCATTTGCCATTGATTAGTTTTTAGAAAGGCTTATTTACTTCAAAATAGTGCAAGAAAAAACACACAAGCAACATTTCAAGAACCATAGAATTGGGTTAGAATTAGTTCTGTTGTTGGGGTTAGAATTAATCCAATCCCTACATCACAATGATCCCACTAAATTCATGTTCTTTTAGGATTGACTGGTAGATGAATCTTATCTCATCTACATCATCATTTATATTTGCATCACAAAAGTTACCCTAAGGGAGCATACATTTATGGTGAGAAAGCTCAGCTGGGCCTCAGACTCCTGGATTTTTGTGGCTTGCCCTCCATTCTATTTCCAGATTAATTTTCTTCACCTAAAAGAACAAATATGGAGGCCTGGGGCCCTTGGGAAGAAGGTCCCAAGACTCATTTCACATGAAATCGCTGAGATCCCCCAAGAGCACAGCTAAAAAGAGTGTAGGAAAGAAACAAAGCTGAGGATAACTCGGACTTTTGGAAGAGGCCCAAGTTCCAGCTATGCAGCCAAACAAGAAAAGTTCCTCCTTGACTCGTGGTCAGTAGATTGGAACCAAATGCAGAATAATAAGTAGTTGAGAGGGAAGCACAGATAGCACAGCACCTGGAGTTGAGAAGCTAGGAGTTTAAATTGGTCTCAGACACTTATTAGCTCAGTGACCCCATGAAAGTCTCATCACCTCAGTTTGCCTTAGTAAAGTCTGTGTTGTGGATTTTACTCAGTAAAATCATCTGGAAAATGGGGATCATAACCGCCTCTACCTCACATAAGAGTTGTTGTGAAAACCAAGGAGATCACATCTGTAAAAAGCATCTCGCAAAGTGCCCAGCACACAGTAGGCATTTGTTTCCTTCTTTCCTTGACAAGGACTTTGAGAATCATGTCATTATTAATTTATTTGAGAATTCCTCTGGTCCTTTCAACTGCTATGCCTTCACCTTTATGGACACTTTCCAAGTAATCAGTGTCTCCTATAATACCTATTTCTTTACATCTTGTCTCCTCCAAAGTCTTTACAGGGACTGTTTTTTTTTTTTCCTTCTTTTGAATTCCCAAGACATAGTTCCTAGTACATAGTATGCATTCATTAAATGTTTGTTTATTGATTGATTGGTTGACTGGTCTGAATGGATCCTGGCAGAAGGAGATTTATCTCACAATACTAAGTGACTGTGAAAGTTTTCTGGTTGCTGATATGCTCATGCAAGCCTTCTGAATTGATCAGTTATTGGTGATATATGAGCCATTCTTACCATCTCCTTCCAAAGACAGAATGTCAGTGCAAACAAGTTACCGAAGCTGACTCATGCTCATGTTCTCTAAATATCTAGCCCAAGTTAGTACTTTCCTTTGCACAAAGATAGCACCAATCTCACACTTCTTGGTGACATCCATAGCCATCTTAGATTCTGTTTGGGGGTTTTTTGGTTTTTATTATTGTTATTATTTACAATTTCTATGGCTTTTTGCTGAATCCCACATCAAAGTCATCATGGGCAGTTTTCATGGCATATGTATTAGTGGTATCAACTGCTACTTGGTAAAGTGTGTAATCGACAACTCTCTATGCAGCACCATCTTTTGCCAGAGGCTTAACAGTAAAGTGCCTTCCTTCTGGGACAATATCATCTTGGTATCTAAACCAGAAATAGATAAAGCAGAGAAAGAAAGAGATGAGTAATTGTAATTGGGATTACATACAAAGTTGAAATAAATTACAAAGAAGTTATAGTGATAAAAAGGTAAACTATGATCAGATTGGACTTTTATTCAGAATCCAGGGTTGATTCAACTGTAGGAACACTGTAAATGTTAAAAACAAGAACAATAAAAAGCACATGATTATAGTAATAGATGCAGAAAAACCTTTTGAGAAAATTCAATAGCAGTCCTTTTAGAACACCCGAATGCAGAGGAATTTATAGACCTCTCCTTAATATGATAAAGTCATAAAAATAAAATATTTCTAAAACCAAGAACTGGAATATGTTATGGAAATAAATCAGTCCTTTGCAATAAGCTCAGTGATAAATAAAGGGTGTCCATTATTAGTACAATTATTTGATGTAGTACTAGAAATGCTTTATGAAAATATGAATATCATTATGAAAAGAAAATAATTTGAAGGAAAAAACCTAGGCAAAGCAGAATTACTATCATTTTCATATTATCTGATTGTTTATTTAGAGAACCCTAGAGAGTTACATAAAAAATTATTTGAAATAATGACTTCAACAAAGTTTAAGGATATACAAATAAATCCAGATAAATCATTGCTGTTCCTGTGAAGTACCAACTTAACCTCATGGGAAGGGAAATAAAGATGAATTTCATTCAAAACAAGTGATTCTGCTTCTCAATAGATTTTCTGTGAGTTGTAAGTTGGCTTATGCACTTGCAGGCAGGTTCCTAGCTAAGTTTCCTTAGACTGTGCATAAACACACAAGTATCCAGAGTTGTATGTCTGGTGGAGTGGGACTCTCGTCAGGTCATATTTCCTCATATAATCTCTTTTGTCTTTCCAATTTGTCACATGACCAGAGTCACTTCTTAGCAATAATATGAATTAAGGCTATCCTCAAGCTGATAGCCTATTAACGTTTTGTCTACTTTCAGTTTGCTCAGACTTTCTATTTTTTAGAATTATTGTTGCTTTCCAGATTTGTCTCAATATATGTCTGTCCACCCATGCGATACGTTGAGTGTCACTGCAAAACTCTAAAAATATCATGTCCTCTGACTCTCAGAAGTGCCAAACAGTTCAAGATCTTTTACTCAAATACCTTCTTCCAGGATTTTACCACTTTATATTCCAAAGCAATTCAAATGAGGGACTTTGGATACTTGCCATTGACTGATGCCCATTGGTAAAGTTCTTTGTGACTTCAGGCTCAGTCACTTTTCTTCAGTTTCTTCATGTGAAAAATTATTTAAATGCCCTCAAAGGTCCCTTCTAGCTCTCATCTAGGATGCTTGGGTAGCCCTATTGCACATCCAAGTGAAGGATCTTTAGCTGAGAAAGTTCAGATTACAGGACCTCTTTTTGCTGCCTTTAACAAGCTATCTTGTCCTGGCTCTGCTCACAGGCTAAGCTGTTCTGTGAAACTTAGGAGATCTAACCCCTACTTCACATATACAGGAGAGGTATCTCTTTCCACTAAATTTGATCCAGCTTTGAATTATCTTATGGGGGTTATGCTATCACTTGACCTAAGGGATCAATTGATTGTTGCTCTTCATTCTTGAAGAGGACCAAAATAACATCACTGTTAGAGATGAGTTAGTGTGTCTGACTGTGGCTGGTTAGATCAATATAAGCTCAGAATGTTCTACCACAGGTGAGATAGAATCTCCTCCCACAGGTCAGGAACAAATAGTTCAGGAGAACTTTTGGAGTAGAATCTCTAAATCTGCACATCTCACCTTTCTTTTGAGGTACTTCGATTCTGCTTTGCCCATAGAGCACCTTCTCTGAATGAGGGCATGCCATGCTGGGAAGTCTTTACCAGGATCTCCCAAGTCATGCAATCAACTCTAAAGTTCTTAAGAGAGACTTTGGAAGTCTGACCTCCACATGAGCACCTTCTTTGTATGAGTGCTCCATGAAATAGTCTTTTAGGCAAACATATGTCTGGCATTCAAACAATGTGGCCAGCTCATCAGTAGTTCTGGAGCTCTTGGTGATTTAGTTTGAAAAAGGCCCTCAGTGGTACCTTTTCCTGCCAGGTGATCTCCAGGATCTTCCTAAGACAATTCAAATAGCAGTTATTCAGTTTCCTGGCATGGTGCTGGTAGTCTGGTTTCCAAGGGCATACAACAATGAGGTTATCCCAGCAGCTCTGTAGACCAACTTGGTCTTCAGTCTAATACCTTTTTCTTCTTGACTTTTCTTTGGAGCCTCCCAAATACTGAGCTACCTCTACCAATGCATGTGTCAACTTCATCATCAGTGTGACCATCCCTTCCAAGGTAAGTCAACTCATCCACAGCATTCAAAACTTCTCCAGTGGTTGTAACCCATGGTTCCACATATGGATTAGTATAGCACTGGCTGGTGGAGGACCTGTGTTTTCTGATATTGTTAGATCAAAATTAACACGAGCAACAGAAAACTGATCCATATGTTGTTGCATCTCACCTACAGAGGCTGCATTGAGTATATGATCATCTGCAGACAAAAAGTCATGCATCAAGTCTCCCTCCATTTTAGTCCTCTTGGCTTGTAATTTTTTCAAGTTTATTATCTATCGTCACTACGGTAACTGACCTTAATGCTGCATTCATCCTAATTCAAGGTATCTGACAACATTGCTGAAAAGAGTATGTTAAAAAGCAAGAGAGCCATCACTTCATTGGTGACTGAGAAAGCATGGTACCATCATTTATTCTTCAGCACCCAGGAAAGCATGCCATTGAGGAACTGGCACACAATACTGATTAACTTTTCTGGCCAAGCAAATTTTGCCATGATCTTCCAAAACCCCTCGTGGCTGATAGGACCAAAGGTCTTATGTACATATGTTGTTTATAGATCTCTGTTTTGCTCCTGGCATTTCTCCTGAAGTTAATTGAGCAGCAACACTGTATAAATCATTTCTTGACCCTTTCTGAAGCCATACTGGCTCTCAGGAAGATGACTATCTTCCAGGTGAAAGATCAACCTTCTGAGCTTGCCAGCAATGACTAAGAGAGAGACCCCTCTGTGATTGTCATAGGAAAATCTCTTTCTTTACCTTTATAGATATGGACAGTGGTGGCATCCTTGAACTCCTGGGGGATAACCTCCTCTTAGTGTGGTGTTCTTTTCTTTAAAATAATAATGGTTTCTCTGGGAACTGGTTTCTTGGGGAGGTTTTCTGGAGGCGGCCTTAGTTTCAGCTAAAACCAATAATCACCCCAAATGCAGCCAGCTGATAAAATGCAAATGTTCATTTCTTATCTCTTTCCAAGACCGGTTAGCTTTCTTAGAGGCCTTTCTCTCTCCTTGGTTCTAAGAGCTCTTGCAGCTTTGTCCTTTGCTTCTGCCTCTGCTTTCTTCAGCCTCCAGCCAGCACCAAGGTGGAAAATGGAATGAATCTCTTGTCTCCTTGCCTGGGGCTCGGCTAGCTTTCTGGAGAGTCTTTCAGACCAGCCTTGATTGGTCTCAGTGGGGGAAGTGCAGGAGCCCAGCCACCACATGAAGTGAATCCAGTTGTGCCCCTGAGAGAGGGATTCTCCTGAACTGACTTGACGCTCCTCTCTCAATCTTTTCAGCTGAACTCCCGACTGAGCCTCTGTCTGCATCTTATATATGATCTCCCAAAGGTTGATTCCTCTCCTCCGAGGAAGGGATTAAGGGAGGTGTGAATTCACAAAGTTACAAAGTTTACTTTGTGAATCTCCCATGCTTGTGAACTCCAATGAGTACATAAGTATTTCTTGCTTATATGAGCTCTCTAAAGGTGTGAACACAAGCATTGTATCAATTAGTTGTACTTAGTACCTTGTTTTTTCTGGCCCATAACATCTCCTTGTGGGATGAGATCAATCATACTGAACCATGCTAAATTAGATAATTATTGTCTCTATCAACTCTAATGACTTTACACTTTGTAAAGATTCCAACACTCTAGCCATATAACCTATAAGATTTGAGTCAGCTTTTGCATGACCAATGGACCCTCCCACTTTATAAATCTCAGCTGGAAGAGAATCAGCCCCAGCTGTTTTGTTACATGGAAGGAACTTAATGGCATTCAAAAACCTCTTTTTAAATTGGAACTTCAACCAGGGAATGATTGACTTCAACCTGAAGTAAATGGTCAGTGACTTCAGCATAGATTGATGACAGTCTGTTGAAAACACTGCGGAAGTGTTCATCCCACCTCTCGGAGAATCATGTCCTTATCACTAATCAATGTAACTCCATCAGCCCTGAGTAGTTGAGCCACACCATTGGTTTTTGACATAAAGAGCCTTCTGAGCATCATAAAAATGCTTTGGATTTTTACTATCAGCATAAGCTGAATTTCATCTGCCTTCTTCCTAAGCCAAGAATCCTGGATTTCTTTAAGTTCTGCTTACACTTTACTATTGATGAAATTAAATGCTGCCCTCTTCGAGACAGATGAACTATCCTGCTCCTAAACCCTGTGGAGTTTTCAATTTTCATTTAGAAGCTTCTGAATTTTCTCATCATTTTCATCAAACCAGTCTTGACACTCATGTACTAGTCCAGATGGGTAAATGATGTGCTATACACCAAATCTCTGAAGACTGGTCACTCTTTTTCTGCTCCACTGTTGATAACCATCTGTTGGTTCAATTTAACCATCTAAGTTAGCAACAAATTCTTTCCCTTCAAAGAAGTCTCTAATCTGTTGACATTAATTCTTCTCCTACTCTTTTTGCCTTGGGGCCACTGAATTTGTTGAATGAGAATATTTAGGTTGGAGAGGATAAGTCTAGCTCTCTGTACCACACATCACCTTGGTCACTCTCATGTCTCTTCTCCTTATAGTCACATAATCTACTATCAATAAACAAACAAAAAATCATGAGATTATTTCAATAAATCCAGAAAAAAACATTTGATAAAATCAATACCCATTCCTATTTTAAAAAACACTACAGAATATTGAAATAACTGAAGTTTTCCTTAAAATAATCAGTAGCATCTATTTAAAACCATCATATATAATGGGGACAAACTAGAACCATTCCCAAAAAGATCAGGAGTGAAACAAGGTTGCCCACTATCACCATTACTATTCAATGTTGTATTAGAAATGCTAGCTTTGGCAATAAAAGAAGAAAAAGAGCTCAAAGAAATTAGAGTAGGCAATGAAGAAATCAAATTATCACTCTTTGCTGATGATATGATAGAATACTTGGAGAACCCCAGAGAATCAACTAAAAAACTACTAGAAACAATCAACATCTTTAGCAAAGTGGAAGGATACAAAATAAATCCACATAAATGATAAGTATTTTTATATATTGTCAACAAAATCCAGCAGCAAGAGATACAAAGAGAAATCCCATTTAATATAACTGTTGATAATATAAAACATTCGGGAGTCTACCTACCAAGGGAAAGTCAGGAACTATATGAACACAACTACAAAACATTTCCACACAAAAAGTCAGATCTAATCAATTGGAAAAACATCAAGTGCTCATGGGTAGGCCGAGTGAATGTAATAACAATGTCAATACTATCTAAATTAAGCTACTTATTTAGTGCCATACCAATCAAACTCCCAAGAAATTATTTTACAGATCTAGAAAAAATAATAACAAACTTCATCTGGAAGAACAAAAGGTCAAGAAGCTCAAGCAAATGAAGGTGGTCTAGCTGTACCAGATCTAAAACTCTATTATACAGAAGTGGTCATTAAAACCATTTGGTACTGGCTAAGAGAGTAACCGATCAGTGGAATAGGTTAGGTTCATGGGACAAAATAGTCAATGACTATAGTCATCTAGTGTTTCACAAACCCCAAGACCCCAGCTTTTGGGATAAGAATTCACTATTAGACAAAAACTTTTGGAAAAATTGTAAACTAGTATGGCAGAAACTAGGCATTGACCCACACCTAACACTGTACACCAAAATAAGGTCAAAATGGGTTCATGATTTAGACATAGAGAGTGATATGATAAAACAAATTAGAAGAACACACCTCTCAGATCTATGGAAAAGGAAGGAAGTTGTGACCAAAGAAGAACTGGAGTTCATTACTGGACACAAAATAGATCATTTTGACTATATTAAGTTAAAAAGGTTTTGTACAAACAAAACTAATGCAGAGAAGATTAGAAGGGAAGCCATAATTGGGAAAATATTTTTTACATTCAAGGGTTCTGATAAAGGCCTCATTTCTAAAATAGATAGTTGATTGACTCAAATTTATAAAGTCAAGCCATTCTCCAATTGATAACTGGTCAAAGGATATGAACAGACAATTTTCACATGAAGAAATTGAAACCATTTCTACTCATATGAAAAGGGTTAGAGAAATGCAAATTAAGATACCACTACCACCTCTCAGATTGGCTAAGATGACAGAAAAAGATGATGAATGTAGGAGGGGGTGGGGGAAAACCTGGACACTGATACAATGTTGGTAGAGTTGTGAACGGATCCAGCCATTCTGGAGAACAATTTGGAATTATGCTCAAAGGGCTATCAAACTGTGCATACCCTTTGATCCAGTAGTAACACTGCTTATAACCTAAAGAAATCATAAAAGAGGGAAAAGGACTCACATGTAAAAAATGTTTGTGGCAGCCCTTTTTGTAGTGACAAGGAATTGAAAACTGAGCGGATGCCCATAAGTTGGAGAATGGCTGAATAAGTGATGGTATATGAATGTTATGAAATATTATTGTTCTGTAAGAAACAATTAGCAAGATGATTTCAGAGATGCTTGGAGAGTTATATGAACTGATGCTGAGTTAAATGAGCAGGAGGTCATTGTACACAGCAACAAGATTTATGTGAGCATCAATTCTTATGGACTTAGCTCACTTCAACAATGAGGTGGTTCAAGGCAATTCCAGCAATCTTATGATGAAGAGAGCCATCTACACCCAGAGAGAAGAATGTGGGAACTGAAGGTGGATCAAAACAACATTTTCATTCTTTTTGTTGTGGTTTGGTTGATTTTATTTTCTTTATCTTTTTTTTTTCCTTTTTAACCTTTTTTTTTTTTTTTGGTGCAGCAAGATAATTTTATAAATATTTATTCCTATATTGGATTTAACATATATATTTTACCATGTTTAACATATATTGGATTCCTTGCCATCTAGGGGAGGGGATGGGAGAATGGGAGGGGAATTGGGACATAAGGTTTTGCAAGGGTCAATGTTGAAAGATTATCCTTGCGTATGTTTTGAAAATAAAAAAAAACCTTCAATTAAAAAAAAAAAACAATTACATAGTCTATTAAATGTCAGTGTTTTCTGTGAGGTAAATGGAAGATAGTATTGGTGATGGTCATGTTGGTAATAAGTGATTATTACTATTGCTGTTTCTGATTCCATTCCTCCCAAGGACTCCCTGCCATGTCTGGCGGTCTGAGTCTACTCTAGCATTAAAATCACACAGAATTATAAGCTTGTCTTCTTTCAGCACCTTGGTGATAAGGGTCCCCACGTCTTCATAATTTTTTTTTACCTCATCAGGGTTCATCATGATGGGAGCATAGCCACTTGATGATGGTGGTATGACACTTTCCTGCAAGTGGCAATTCCACTGGCATGAGTCCATCATTCACTCCTTTTGGAAAGCATATGAACTTGTTTACTGAATTAGTTTTGATTTCCAAACCTACACCATCTTCATGGCACTCCCCTTCACTTTGGCCAATCCAGAAAAATATGGCTCCAGCTCCAATTTTGGTAAGCTGACCTCCATTTGCTTATTTCATTCAGAGTTGCTATTTGAATGTGATATCTCCTGATTTCTCTTGCAACTGTTGGTCTTTCAGGTCCAGTAGATTTTGTGTTGTCTATGTGTGCACATTCCATGTACTGATGGTAAGCAGAATCATCTTTGCAAACATTTTTGTAGTTTCTTGTTGTTTTGACCACAAGGTGGGATTCCTACCAGCCACAGTAATCAGGTTATGATTGTATGCAGCAGGCAGTTTTTAGGGCACCTTTTCTAGCGCCTTCTTCACAGCAGTAGGAGAGCAGTTTGAGCCTTAAAAAAGGCTGCTCAGGCACTCAGGAGGCTACTGAATCCCACTGCTGCAGCCAGTAAGAAGAAGACACTGTGTATAGGGTTGGGAATATAGCTCCCAGTGTTTCTATACTTACTGCTTCTTCACTTGCCCGTCACCATGGGTCTTTGAGAAAGGTAGAACTGCTAACACAGCATGATGATGCTTTTTAAATCCTGCCTAAATTGGATTTAAGTGAGACAGAGTTGCATGAAGTCATCATCTCTCTTCCAAAGTCTCCAAAGTCCAGGAGCAGGACAGAGTCAAGATGATTGTCAAAGGCTTGGGATGCAATGAATGCTTTTGGCCTGTTCAATGCCTGATCAAGCTCTAAGGGCTCCCCGATGCCTATTTCAGCTACCTTCATGGTTATTGGGACAAATTGTCTTCAGCTGCCTATTGTACCGGAGGATGTTTTGACATGCTTGGGGTAGATGCCTTCCTAACTCACCCATGAGTTTGAGGCCTATCAGTTACCCTCAACATGGGTTAGCCCATCTTTCCACATGGTTTACCAGAGTGCAGCTTCTTTGAACTCCCAGTAAAAGTCAGATGACAGGTGGACACCAGCAGTGGTGAAAAGGGCTCAGCAGCCCTCATGCCAGAGTTGCTAGTCCTCCTTCGACACTCCCCCATTCCTAAAAGTTAGCCCTTTGAGCATGATAATCATAATCATGATGTTACAACCTTTAAAGAATACTCACTATGAACCTGGCACCATGCTAAGTGCTTTATAAATGTAATCTCATTTAATCTTCATAAAAAGCCTGGGAGGAAGGTGGTATCATTATCCCTATTTTTTTTTTGATGAGGAAACGGAGGCAGACAGAAATAAAGTGACTTGTCCAAGGATCACACAGCAAATTAGTGTATCTGGTCATGTTTCAACTCAGATTTTAACTCCAAGCTCAGTGCTCTATTCACAGTGCCATCCACTTCCTTCAGAATAAGGAAGACTAATCACTGGCATTAAAAGCTAGGGAATCAGTAAATACATTTGTCTCAGATCACAAATGCAATAAATATTATATTCAGAAAGAAACCATGGCAACACATTAAAAACTCATCGAAGACTAAACAACCTAATCTCAGAGAACGAGGAAAAGGAAGAAATCATGGAAATGATCAATAATTTCATTAAAGAGAATGATTAAAATGATACAATATATCAAAACTTATGGGATGCAGCAAAAGCAGGAATCAGGAAAAATCTAAATCTCTAAATGCTTCTATCAATGTGCAATTTTAAAAGCTACAAAAAGAACAAAGTTACCAATGAAACGACAAAGTCCACTTTGTCTTAAAAATTAAAGGTGAGATTAATAAAATTGAGTATAAGAAAACCTTTGAATTAATAAATAAACCTAGGGATTGGTTTCATGAAAAAAATAAACTAGATAAACCATTGGTTAATATGATTTTTTAAAAGGAAAGAAGAAAACCAAATCACTAGTGTTGAAAATGAAAAGGGTAAATATAACACTGATGATGATGAAATCAAGTAATTATAAGGAGTTATATGATCTAATTATATGTCAATAAGCTGAACATTTTAGTCAAAAATGGAAGAATATTTACAAAAATATAAACTGCCTAGATTAGCTGAAGAGGACATACAATATCTAAATGGACCTATTTTGGAAAAAAAAACGAAATTGAACAGGCCATAAAGAACTTCCTAAGAAAAAACACCAGAATCAGATGGATTTCCAAGTGAATTCTACTAAACTAAATGAAACTTGTGTGTGTGTGTGTGTGTGTGTGTGTGTGTACTGCATTTATTTTTTTATTAAAGCTTTTTATTTACAAAATATATGTATGGTTAATTTTTTAACACTGACCCTTGCAAAAACTTCTGTTCCAAATTTTCCTCTCCTTCCCCCCACCTCCACCCCTAAATGGCAGCTAGTCCAATATATTAAATATGGTAAAATATATAACTAAACCAAAGTTTAAAAAAGCTAATTCTAAATTGACCCCAAAGGACCTTTGAAGAAAGATGGTAGCCACATCCAGAGAAAGAACCAACAAATAGAAATATGTGTAGTATGGCTTTGTGTATCTATATATAATTATGTATTTGTGTCTAATGGTAGCCTTCTCTAGGGCAGAGTGAGGAGGGAGAGAGAAAAAAAGCCTACAGCTAAGAACAAAAGAAAAATTAGAAGGAAACAAAGAAAAGCAGGGTGGCTTTGAAAAAATGATGTGTGGTGTTGATTATATGGCTTTTCAAAAAAAAAAATAGTGTGAAATGGAAACGTATGATTTTATACTGAATCCTCTTCTTATGCTGGGCTTCATACATGGATTGTTCTCTTTTTTCATGTTTGTATTTAAATTCAAAATGAATTTTTTAAAAAATCAGCATGACTCACAAATAAGATGTGTGATTCTGATACCAAGGAATTTCCTACGTAGGTGAGAGCTCTAGTGTAATTTAAAACTTGCGATTCAGTTGCTGTGTGATGATTCATGAATGTTGCAACATTTCTACAAAACTTTTCTGCTTTTGAAGGAGAATTATGAGTCATTTTCCAGGTACTGGTCCCATCTAAATTTTGGAAGGTATATTTGAGTGGTGAATTAGTCTAGAATGTCTTTAGTAAAGTCTCCTCAACTCATCCTAATATGGGCAATTTAGGGTCCCCCAAGCCTTTTATGCTGTCTTTCAAAACCTTTCTAATCCTCAAGCTCTGAAATCAATTCTACCTTTTATGAATATCAATATGTGTGACTCCAGATTCAGATGAAAGTTCTGCCTATGGGAAATGTATAGCATTATGAATGAAAGAAAAAAAAAAACTTGTCACATTTAGCAGGCAGCATTTAAGCTGTCAAACTGAAAAGCAAACTTTCCAGGCTGTTAAACTGCACCTAGCCAGATAGCCAAATGATTTGCTGTTTGCACTCTCTGGATATGCCAAAATGCCATGTGGGAAATGAACATCTGTGGGCCAACCACAACTTTGTGTGGAAAAATTACAAAGGATATACTCAGGAACAGTCTAGAACATAACAAGAGCCCATTTCTAGGTAACAACCAAGCAAGTGGAGGGGAAGGGAGAAACCTTCTCACTTAGCTCCTTGGAGAGCACGGTTCAGGTTCATCCAGCTCCACCTTCCTGGGTAGCTCTACAAAGGAGGCCTTCTACTGGGACCCCAAGCATCAGCTGGTTTTCTAATCCTGGACCATTATTTTCTTTTCTGCTCCTTAGTTCTAGGGAGAAGAGCCAGCCGCTGCCACAATTGCAGCTTCTGGGTACTCTGTCCCACCTCAACCCCACCTCTGCTGCCATCAGCCGTACTCCTAAATGGTTCAAACTTCCATTTAGGTGGTACCCCAGTGGGTGGAGCAGGAGAGCAGGAATCAGGAGGACCTAAAGTCATATCCAGCCTCAGACACTGACTCAGGGCAAGTCACTTCACTACTGTGAACCTGATGTGAGGACCTGATGTCCTCACTGGGAAATGGGGATAATACCAGCCCCTAACTCCTCAGGGTTGTAGATCAAATGTGATTCTATTTGTAAATGCTTGGCCCAATGCCTGGCACATGACATTGCCATAAAGATGCTTGTCAGTATATTAATTGATTGTTCTCCCCTTTCTAAATCGAGTTCCCTTGCTGCTGTTCCTCCAGCTATAAGAGTCATGGGAGTGATCGTTTTTTCTCTCTGCCAGGCCCACTGCTCAGGAAGCCTCCTCTCTCCAAAAGATTCAATCTCTGACTTCTCAGACTGTGGTTACCATGGAAGCAATCCTCCAGACTAGACAATCTCGCTTTCCTGTTCCAAGACAACAATGTAACCTAGCTGGGTTCATTCTGCCCAAGAAATGCTCCTCCTCTGACTAGGATTTAGGAAAACTGAACACAAGCCCCCCTCTTTGCTGGAGGGGGTGTCGATAAGCACATGTCTGATCTGCTGCATCTGACAGGTGCTTCTTGGGGGAACCTTGATACTGCTGCCTTGGTTACTGACCTCTTTAATGGGAAAATAGCCTAACAGGTGCCCACCAGAAAAACAACGGAAGAAGCTTTAGGCAAATGCATGTAACTGCCCAGAGCTTCTGAAGCAAAGGAGCCATTAATAATTGGGATGGGGGGAGGAGGGATGAGAAGAAAATTCTACAGATGCTGGCCACCTGCTTACATTGCACATGCTGTACTCTGGAAGAAAGGGACTGGGAGAAGACAGGGAGAGGCTTATTGGATGAATTTTGGAAACCAATAGAAAAGATGGCCCCTTTTGCCAGAGACTGTTCCCAAGCTGCCTCTGGATGGCCCCTGACACCGGAAGGGCACCCCTAGGAGGTGCCCCTTCATCTTGATGCGATCATGGTCACACCTGAAACCTCATCGTGCTCAGAAAAAGGGCAGAGGGAACAGTTTAGGGCCCAACTAGGGCTTGAGAGGGAGAAGGGGGGAATGGCATTGAAGACCTCCTCTGACCATCTCTTCATTAGCATCCTCCCCCACCCATATCTTACTGCTCAAGAGTGAATGGAGGCTGTTGGGAAGTATACCCTAACTTCCCAGCATGCCTCCTCTCCCAAGACCTTGCTTTTTCCAAACCTATTCTTCATCTTCCCTCTGAGCCAGGACTCCTCTTATGCAGCCCCTAACTCTAACCCCACCATGTCCCCTCCACCCTTCTCCCTCTCGCTCCTCTTCAGGTGGTGGGAATTAGACACCTTTGGGGCACAAACGGTCTTGATTTCTCGTGTGTACAACTCTATCACTTAACACAATGTGGGGCAACAGAGCAATTACCTTTAATTATGAATTTATTAATGTAGAGGTGATTTTCTGTTTGCTGTTAACATTATTTTGGGCTTCTGTTTAGCCCACATTCACCAGTTTCATATATTTACTAAAAGGATGGAGATTTCAGTTGAGCACAATCCTAATAGAGGTTTTCCATATATTCCCTCAAACAAGACTAGATCAGCAACGTTAGTCCATTCATACCCTCTCCTGGATGAGAAGGGAATATATCAGATTGGGACAACTCCAGCCCTCTAGACTTGCCCCTCTATTTCCTCCCATAGTAGAGACCTTTTTTTCTTTCCAAGTGTGCCCAAAGGGGCAGATCCTCCTACTTATCTCATATTCAGTGGAAGATTTTTTCTTCACTATGGTAGTTACTACTGGACTGCTTTAAGAGGTTTAAATAGGGGACAGCTAGTTGGTGCACTGGACAGAGTACAGTCCTGAAGTCAGAAGGAGTTGAGTTCAAATCTGGTCTTAGACACTTAATATTTACTGTGTGATTCTGGCCAAGTCACTTAACCCCAGTTGCCTCAGCAAAAAAAAAAAAAAAGAAAGAAAGAAAAGAAAAGAAAGAGCTTAGGATAGGAGAAAAAGTCCCAATTTACAGGACTTTGCCTTCCTGGTCATTAAAACTGGGTGGAAGAGGAGGATCTTGGGCATAAGGGCATTACCACTCTGGACAGACTTCAGTTCCCTCATTTTAAAATTGCTCAAATGATCCCTCTAGCCCCTTTCTAACCCTGACCCCGTGAGCATGTGCTTAAGTTGAGAATTAACAGGAGGAGAAAGAAGAGCTGTCCAAAAAATTTCATATTTAACAATTAAAGCTTAGAGGGCCCAAGCCATCACAGGCAATGGTGATAGTCACAGTCACAAGAGGGCTCTTGTGGTTATACTTCTTGGGAGAGACTATGTCCTCGGTTACTTGACAAATAGTGAGCAGAGGTTGCCTGCGCCGGGAACATTTGTTCTTCTCATAAGTGCCATGGATAGCTTTGCCTTTCTCTTGCTTTTGATGGATAACAGTACGCTTTGCCTTACATGTGTCCTCTGGCTCCCAGGCCTTCCAGACCATCATGACACTGTTGTCCCCGTTAGATTGGACCTGCCTCAGGTAGGACGTGACCTCCTCACGGAAGAGGTCCTCGGCCGCTGGCTCTTCCTCATCCCTAACTTCATCTTCTCTGAGAAAGGCCTCAGCCAACGCTGACTCCGTGGAATCCAACAGCAGCATGTCATTATCATAGGCCTCCTGGGATCCCATGGCTTGGATGATATCCATGTCTTCAGCTGCATCTTCCCATGAGTCACTGTCCCAAAACTGATTCAGCAGCTCCTGGCTATCCTCCAGGATTGCCGGATCCAACCGGTATCCCCACCCTAGGCCCAGGAGCAGCAGCAGCATGGGGAAGACTTGTAGAACTGCCTTCATCTTTCCTGAAAAAAGAAAGGCAGACTTGAGGGAGCTAAGGATGGTGGTGGGAATCTCTTTGGAAAACACTCGCATCCTCTACCCTTTCCTGATCCAATCATTTGCTGTCCCTCCGTCTCAATTTAGGACAAAGTATCTATTCTCTCGTATCTTTCCTGTCTCCCTAACTCTTCCTCCTTCCCTGCCTGATCTGAGACATGACGTCCCAGTTCTGTCCCCTTCCTTTCCCTCCCCACGCCTCATGCTGTGATTTCTGCAGAAATAAAGTCAACTGCGGCTCGATGCTCCTTGCTACGATAGATGGCTGGGCTGGCCAGAGCTGGAGACATACCAAATGGGAAAAGCTTAGGTCTGTGAGAGGAAAGCTGGAAGTCTTAGGTTCTCCCTTTGAATACCAATGAACCTCAGAACTCTTAAAGATGAGCCAAGGCTGTCCCACAAGCACTTCCCTTGAATAAGAGTCATCTCATTCTAGGGAAAAGGTGGGGAGCTTGAATTCCAGGAATTCAAATAGGAAAGGGCATAGCAGTTGGTGAAACCCATCAGCAAAGGGACAGCCCTTCCCTCCCATCCTCATCACCTGGGTCAAAAGGACTGGCCCCTCTAGGCAATGAGACTGGATGCTACAAAATGCCAGTGGGGGAAACTGCCAAAGCTTGACTCCACGCAGAGGATGATATTGTTGACTGCTGAGCCATGATTCTAAAGACTGGTTCTGGCCCTTGCTCTGCCACCACTTTGAGCAAGCTATTTAACCCTTGTGGGCTTCAGATGCGTCCTCTGCAAAATGAAAGGATTGGACCGGATGACTCCATGACCTTTTAGAGCTCCCAAAAGTCTATGGAGCCCTTTTATGGCCAGTCTGTTGTATTTACCCCCGCATTTCTCTTGCTGTGGGATCAGCCCATTCTTGCTCCTCTTCCTCTATCCCCAACTTAGCATGGGAAGAAAGGCCTCCAGAAACAATAACCTCTGGACCCAACTCCAGTGGGAAGAGAATAAGGATGTCCGGTTGGACATATCAGGACCTCAGAGCCTTGCCAAATGCTTTGGGGAGGAGGATGAAAAGGAGGAAGAGGAGGAGGAGATAGTTCATGTTGACACAGAACTTCCCGTATGCTATCTCACTGGATACTGCCAGTGAGGTAAGTGCTATTATTGACCCCTTTTTACAGATGAGGAAAGGGAAGAAGGAATACAAACTCAGTTCTATGTGACTCCAAGTCCAGTCTAGACCCCATACCACCCAGGTGCTGTGACAGGTCCCTTATGCAAATGAAGAACTATCAAAGGTTCTCCTCCTCCCAGTGAAGTTTGAATCAAAGCCATTCCCAAGCAGCACAGGGAAGCCAAAAGGGACTGGCCAAAGAGTCAGTCTAAAGATAGGTGGGCGAGGAAGTATCTGGCCATGAACCTGTCATACCTACACCGACTGGTCCCCTCCATACAGGATGTGTCTCTCTACCTCATTTTCTGCACTGCCACCACTACTCCTCCATTCTAGTGCTTGATCTCTATTGATAGCTTCCATCTCATCCCATTTAAACGATTGTATGGGGCTCTTTGCTTGTTGTCTCTCCCATCAGAACTAACTTGAAAGGGCCTGTCTTTTGTCTTCTTTTGTTTCCCCAGCACTTAGCATGATTCCTGGCACATAGTAGGTGCTTAACCAACACTGACCGACTGGCTGACTTACCTAAGCACCCAAGAGATTTCCAAAGCCCCCTTTCACTATAATCTTTACCCCAACCTTCCAAAGGTGGATTCCCCCCTCCCGGGTCAATTACCTGGAAACTCAGCTGCAGAAGAAACACAGGTGCTTCTCCCAGTGTGCCATGTACCCTTAAATACAGCACTGCTCAACCCGTCCTTGAGCACACTCTTAGCCTTTGCTCCTTCCTACCCACACAGGCTCCGTGAAACTGGATCACACCGATCACACGCTGGAAGTGATCCAAATGCTAAGATAGGAAATGACCCAGGAATGTAAGGGGGCAGGAAGGCATGTTACATCAATGGGCTGTTCCGCTCCTTGCTCACACCCACAGTCCTGCCACAGGTAGCTGTTCTAAAGTTGGCCAACCAGATCTGACCATTTTCCATCTGTCTTTCAGTTCTTGTCTGTTAAACTCTTTCCTAGGGAAAAGCAACAAACCTGGTCATCATTCGGCTCCATTGTGGATATCTGGCTTTTCATTTCAGGGATGCAAATTGTGCCTGGGCTTAGATTGGACTTCTCTACCAGATGTGAATGTACATGTCCCTTTCTTGTTAATACCGTTCCTACTTTCACAATCTTCCGTGACATCAATGAATCTTGTTTTTAATCACCTGATCAATAACTCATTTCCACAATGACATCCCATCTCTTCAAATTTAATCATTTGGCCCCCAAGAAGAGGAGTATAAAAGCAGGATCCCCTGTTCAGAGCCAAAATCACCAACAGTTTCTTCACACCCAGAACAAAGATAAACAAAACAGGATAAAAGAAATTCTGGATCAACTTGAAAGGACTATTGATCTTTGGCTAATGGATGAAGACAACACCATACAGGAAATGGAGATCAGATTAGTCACTCCTTCAGCAGTTAAAAGTAACTGGCAGTTGTGAAGGGAGATCTCCCTCCACATCAACTGCAGTTGTTACATGAGCAGTAAGAGACTTCAGGAAGGAATCAAGGATTCCAGCATCTAGCCCCTTCATAGTGAAGGTCTCCAACCAAACTCCTCAGAAAGAATCATTTGGATTTGGGGATAGGGTTGAGGAAACCTCTCAGCCTTAGTTTCCTGTCTTCCTTTGCCATACCAGGTTATTGTGAACTCCAGAGGGCCAAAGGATTTGGACCCGTTTATTGGTATCCTCATCTTAACGTTCTCTAGGACAGTATCTGTGTCAGGGACCAAAGATCAAATGACCATGATGGAAAAAGGGGGATTCAGTGCTCTCTGAGACAACCAACAAAACAGCCATGCCAAAGCAAAGGGGAACAGCATGAAGGTGTAGGAAAAGGACTTCTGAGAGCTGAGTTACCCCTTGACTACATGTTCTCTTGAAGCTGGAGCTCACCTTCCCATGTGCTCTGTGTAAACACAGTGCAAGCTCATAGACTTTCAGAGAGCTTGGGGGCAGGGCTATTTGGGCCAACTTTTGTAAAATCTTGGGAAATGCCTCCTTTCCAAAAGCTAAGCCTGGCTGCCTGATGGAGAGCAACTGCTAATTGGGAGTTTGGGGTGGGGAGCACATAAGTCAGGGCTCATGAGTGCATTTAGGGTTGGAGCCTATCTAGCAGAACAAACCGGCCACCAGTCCGTGGCTGGTTGGGGTTACAGACGGGTTACAGACACGAGAGTCAGGAATCAAAGGGAAGTTGAATTTCAAAGTGAGGGATGTATGCTTAGCAAGCAAAGAGGCAGATTAAAGCAACACATGTGCCAGGGTCCTGCCCTTAGTAGGGGACCTGAGGCAATGTGGGGAGATCTCAATGCTTAGAGTAATGGCTGTGCAGCGAGCTGTAACCCTGGCAATAAAGGGTTAGCAGCAATGTGACAAGTTTAATTCGTGGCAGGACTTCATGACCAGAACACAGATACTTGTCTGGTGCTTGTCCAAGCTCAGGGAACACCTGGTGCTGGTCAAAGCCATGTGATAACTATGTGATGTTGCCAGAGGGTGAGATCATTCAGGGGGTGAACACAAAGCATTGTTGTTACGCCAAGCTCAGGGCACAGCTTGTTTGCCAGGCTTTAACTCCAGAAAACAGGGTGTCTCCTGAGGCAATCATCAGCCAGCCCCTCGGAGCTAACCCCAGACTCTCGAGGGGATGTAGTACCCTCCCCTCCTCCCGGGATCCAGCCTTGCTAGGTCCAGTGAGAGCTGGGATAATTGCTGCAAAGTGTTATGTGCTATGGTCATATCTATTTGGCAACTGGGAGGATAGCTTGAAGGTAATGTTACTGATTAGGAGACTTGCAATGTCCAGGCAAGGAGGGAAGAGGTTATGTTCTAGGGGAGCAGCAGAACAGGTGGAGAGAGGATAATGGGCCTGAAAGAGATTTCAGAGGGAAAAGTAACATGACTTGGGGACTGACTGAGTCTGGGGAATGACAAAAGGAAAAGAGTCTAGGGTCATTCTACCATTAAATCTCGCACTCCTTAAAGGGATAGTGCCAATCAAGAGAAAAGGGGAGGAGAGTTTTAAGGGACTTAACAATAAGCTCATACCCTAGCTTCTCTGTTGTTGTTATTCCCTCATTCTTCAGTTGTGTTCAACCCTCTATGACCTTATTGGAGGTTTTCTTGGCAAAAAGATCAGACTGGTTGGCCATTTCCTTCTTTGGCTTATTTTACAGATGAGGAAACTGAGGCAAACAAGACTAAGTGACTTGGCCAGGGTCATACAGCTGAGAAGTATCTGAGGCTGAATTTATCTTTCTTACTCCAGGTCTAACACTCTATTGCATCACCTAGCTGCCTGACTAGTGCCTCACTATACAAACAAAAAACAGTGCTATTCTCCTCATGAATTCTATCTAGCTTTATCTGCAGTCAAGAATCAGAGCAGGCAGGAGGATGAGTGGTCTGTACAGGGTCATTGATCCTAAGGTGATCTTCAGCCTGAAAAAGCTTTGGAACTGCGACTGCAGGTGACTATTAACTGTCCATTCCCAAGTTTTAAATGGGAATATCGTGCCATCCCTCTTCCAGACTGTCAGTTCTGTGCTGTTTGTCCTCCTTCCCTCCAAATCTCAGTCACTTAGTGACCCCCAAACCTCACACTGTCCTAGATTCTTGAATCCCTTCACTCCTCATCCTGATCTATCCAATTTGTGCCCCGTATTAGTGCAGCTGAGGAGTGCAATGCCCCCAACCTGCCTGGGTCCAATCACATCCCCTTTGCTCCACAAGCTCCCCACCACAACCTTCCTTTGAACATAGGAGCTGAGAAGCTTGCCCCATATTTTCCTGTGGCAAGAGAAGTCATTCTCAATGAATTTCCTCTTCTTCTCCATCTTGAAAGTAGTTTGACATCATCCCCCATTTTCCCCTCCTTTAAGCTCTACTCTGATGAAAAGGTGATCATTCCCTTCCAAAAATGGCAGCCCCTCTACACATACCTGTAGTCCATCCTCAAGCTCCTGGAACCCTTTCATTTTCAATTCCTCCCCATCTACTGGCATTTTCTCTGATGCTTATTAACACATGCAAGTCTCCTCCATTCTTAAACTATGAGTAGACCTTACCAGCCTCTCAAGCTATCATCATTTCTTTCACAATCTTCTTTTGTAATCTTTTCATCTCTTTCCTCTTCTCTCACTCCTCAGTGCTTTGCTGACCTCATCACTCAACTGAAACTGTTCCCTCCAAAGTTAGCAATTATCTTTTAATTGCCAAACCTAATGGCCAGTTATTGTTTTTTTCAATCATACTTTTTATCTTCTTGATAGCATCTGTTGACCACTCTCTTCCAGACACTCTGCATTTTTGTGGTACCACTTTGTGATACTTGGTTTGGCTCCCACCAGTCCCACTACTCCTCTGTCTCCTTTACTCATTATCCATATCCCATTCCTAAACTGTGGGTGTCCCCCAAGGCTTCATTCTAACCCTTCTTCCCTTTTCCTTCTCTATTCCTTCTTTTTCTCTGAGTGACCTCATCAGCTCCCATGGATTTAATCATCATTTCTGCCCTCATATGAATACAGCAGTAGTTTTTCCTCTGAGCTTCAATCTAGACGCATGGGATTCCAACCCAATATTTTGTGAGCATCTCAAACTCAACTTGTGCAAGATAGGGCTCAAGATGTTTCCCCCCAAACTCTCCCTTCCTCCAAACTCTCTCATTTTCTGTCAAGTCACTGTCATAAGGCATTCAGCTATACAACATTAGTATCATCCACACCTCTTCATTGTAATCATACCTATCCAATCAAGGGCCGAATTGAGCTCCTTCTACTTCCCCAGCATCTGGCAATGGCAATGGGATATAGTGGATGACCTCAGCATCTAGGACAAGCTGTAAGCACTCCTTAGTGCTTTGGCCACCTTCCTGGCCGTGCCCACTGGAACAAAATCTTCTCCTCCACCCATTCTGCCGGGGAAAGTCTTCACAGACTTGGAGTAGACAACCCCCTAACTCACCAACGAGTTTGAGGTCTGTCAGTTCCCCTCCATATAGTTTCAGCCACTCACCGAGACATTTCTGCCGAGCCATGGCTGCTGCACGTGCTACAGCTTCTCAGGGCCACAGTGGAGAGTTGGGTGCCAGCTGAATACCCCAATTAAATGAGTAGCCCTGAAAAGAGCTCAGCAAGCTCTCACACTAGAAGTGCTAGTCCTCCCCAAACACCTTATACATATTTTGAGTCTTCCAATTTAAACAGGACACTTTTCTCTTTTTACTTCTTGAGGAAAAAAAAAACCCAAACTTGAAAGTCATCTACCTATTTCATTAAATTATGTAGGAAATTCCATTTTTGTATGGCCTCAGAACTGTCTTAAAAGAGATTTCTGGTCACCAAATTGTCCAATATTTCAGGAAATAGGAATGCTAATCACCAGCAAAGATAACAGTAACCAGAGTCAGGATGGCTTTCAGTTTGCATTCCCACCACATTTGGCTTTGAAGCCATTTAGCTCTGTTGCATTATCTGCAAAGCTTTCTGATTTGTTTTGAAATTCTACCAATCTCTCTCCTCTTTCGGTCACTTTTGTAATGTTCTTTTGTATACAATCAATTACTTGATTCATGCCTGAGAAAGTCCAAATGTTGGTAGAAATAGGCCCCTTAGGAAAAAAAAAATCTTCTTTTTCATCCAATCTTTTTCCCAAAAATTTCTCCTTTCATTTTTCACAGAACCAGTGACATCATCATCAGTTAGATGGCACTTGAGTTTACGAAGCACCTTTATTACTCAAAAAGTTATTTTCCTTTTCCCAGCTTTAACAGGCAGACATGTACCACCTGGGCATCTGCAAGGAGGCTTCTGGTTCCCCTCAAGAGTCAGGAATGAGCTGAACTGGGTAAGGAAAGGGAAGGGAAGAGGGGTAAGAAGAGTGGGAAATGGCCCAGGTCTCTGAAGTCTGCCTGAACCCCTCATTGCCTTAAGGGGAAAAGTAGTCTATTCTATATGGCACTTAGTCAATGTTGATGAGGCAGTTAGCTGTTACAGTGGATAGGGCAGTTGGCCTGGAGTCAGGGACACCTGACTTGAAATACAGTTCTGGGAAACTGGGGGAGTCTCTTAACCTCTGTTTGCTTTTGTTTCTTTGATTGTAAAATGGGAATATTAATAATAATAATAATAACAACGACACTCACCTCCTGAGAAATTGAATTGATTCTGCTTTTTAATTGATTTCATATTGCAATTGATTCCACTGAAGTACTCTTTAGTTAAGTTCAGGAGTTGAGTTTTCCCCTTTGAGTTTAAAGAGCAACATGACCATAAATCATTAAAAGGAAAAAGCTATCATCTTCTATATGATTAGCTCTTAGGTAAATACCAAGACATGGGGGGAGAAAGACAGAGGCAAGATGGCATAGAGTAGAAAAGATTTTGCCTGAGCTCTTCCTCCTTTCCCTCAGAATCAGCACTAGAACAAGTCTCTGAGCAAATTTTCAAATAACAGACCCACAGACATTTGAAGTGTAATAATTTTCTGGTTTAATATATTTTGGAAGAACTTTAGGAAAGGTCTGTCTCAATTGGGCAGGGTGCAATGTGGTCCAATCTTAGTCAAATACAGCAGCATTGGTTACTCTGTCCTGGTTCAGGCCAGCAGATCAGCAGACTATCTGTGAGAACACTAATGCAACAACAGAAGGCAAATTTTGAGCACCTGAACTCCAGCACAAGACAGGACTTGACCACGCCCACTCCAGCTTGGGAAGGAAGCCAGCAGTACCACGCCCTCAGCAAAGTCAGTGAGAATCCCCTATCCCCCAACAGAGGAAGCTAGGGAAAATCTCTCCTGTGTCCTAAGAGCAAAGCTATACCTTTAAAAATAAGCAGGAAAGCAAAAAGAGCTCTGACTATAGAGAGCTACTTTGGAGACAGAGATCAGACCACAACCCTAGAATAGGATAGCAGAGACAAAATGCCTGCAGATGAAGCATCAAAGGGGAATAAGAAATAGTCTCCAGCTCAAAAAACTCTTGAAAGAGTTCAAAAGATCTTAAAAGAGAGAAGAAAAATGGGGAAAAAATAAGAGCTATGCAAGAGACTTATGAAAGTTTGGGAGGGAAAGCCAATACCTTAGAAAAAAAAGAACAGAAATTGAGGAAAGCAACTCCTTAAAAAATAATTTTGGTGAAATGGAAAAATAAAACAAATCCTTAAAAATAGAACTGGTGAAATCTGGGGGAAAAAACCACTGAAGAAAACCACTCCTTTAAAAGTAAAATTGGCCAAATGCAAAAGGAGATAAAAAAGGTAATTAAAGAAAATAATTCACTAAAAATTAGAATTGGGCAAATGGAAGTGAATGACTCAATGAGACGTCGAGAATCAGTCAAAAATTTTAAAAAAGTTAAATAGAGGAAAATGTAAAGTATCTCTCTGGAAAAACAAATAACCTGAAAAATAGATCCATGAGAGACAATCTAAGAATTATTGAACTACCTGAAATCCACGATGAAAATAAGAGCCTGGACAACATCATTCAAGAAATCATCAAGGAAGCAAGAGAATACACAACAATAAGAAGATCCTGGTGATCAACTGTGATGGAAGTGGCTCTTTTCAACAATGAGGTGATTCAAGGCATTTCCAATAGATGTGATAGAAGGAGCCATTCACATCCAGAAAGAATTATATAGAGAGACTGAATGTGGATCAAAGCAGAGTATTTCCACCTTTTGGTTATTTTTTTTTGCTTGTTTTTTGTTTTTCTTACTCATTTTTTTTCCTCTTCTGATCTGATTTTTCTAGTGCAGCATCATGAATATGGAAATATGTTTAGACACTTATCACATCCTGGCTGTGTAATCCTGGGCAAGTCACTTAACCCAAATTGTCTCAGAAAAAAAAAAAAGGAAGAAGTAGAATTGTACATCTTTAACCTATATTAGATTACTTGCTGTCTAGGGTAAGGGAGGGAGAAAAAGTTGGAAACATAAGGTTTTCCAAGGGTGAATGTTGAAAACTATATTTGTGTGTATTTGGAAAAATCTAATACCATTAAATTAAAAAAACAAAAACATCAAGATATCTGGTGTTATCTATAAGTCCTGAAGCTAGCTCTTAAGAGATACGTTGTCCCAGAAATGACAAAGACATCAGAATTACAAGGAAACTCAGTCATACCTCTGAGATGAATAATAAGGAAGCAGAAAGACTATACTTCTAGCCAGGTGCTCTTTTCTCTAAGGAGAGCAGAGTGATCTCAGGCCCCAACTTCCTGCTTCCCTTTCTGACAGGGAAGAAGAGATGTCTCTTCTATAACCCTTTAAGCTCCATAAGGACAGCATCTTCCCTGCTGCAAGTGGAGCTCCACCATCATGGAGGGCCCTCTCTTTATTCTGCTATATATTACTGGTTAAGCAGCCCTTCCATATCATCCGTATTGAACAGGGTACGTTTGGAAGCACACAGATCCCTTGGGTTTAAGTGGGGTATTGGTCTTGGAGAATGAGTAGGCTCTTTTATGTAACCCATATTCTTATTTACTCTAGCATATAGTGAAGGTCTCTGACAGTCAGATTAATTTATGAAGGGTTTGTTTTAATTTATGCATCTCTAAGTACAGTCTTTTTCAAAAATTTTTGTCAGGGGACCTTCTGTGAATGAATGCTCTTCAAAACCTTTGAGAGTTGGTCCAGAAGGCATGAGAAATGTTCATCCTTTATGTTTTTGCAGGTATTCATCTAGGTTCAATCAATTCTTTTGATCAGGGCAAGCAAGACTACATTAATTAGCTTATCCTTGAATCTCTGAAAACTCTCTTGCTCCTGAAGGTAGAATGTCTTTGAGCCACTCTGCCTTGCAGCTGAACTAGCTTTTGTTTGGGGATTTTCTTCTCTTTTTAATTTTTATGACAAAAAAGAATGAAGAAGAACAGTTGATTGTAATTCTGTCAATTTGAAATGTAACATTCAAAAGCTGTTGTTAATTCTTCCTGGAATTGTATTGTATCTCGAAGCTCTCTGCAAACCCCAAGGACAATGTTGTAAGTTGATTAGCTGGACACGAAGTAATATGCCAACTCTTCTTCCTTTCTGTTGGCACCTGCACAATCATTGGGGTACTCTGAAATTGCTTCCCGAGGATTTTCACATCTCATACTTGGGAGTATATTGCTAGTGGGATAGATCAATTACTTGTTGAATTAGGAAATGCACCAAAATAAGAACAAATTGATCAGCTGTTTAAAAGTGTGGGGGAGATAAAGCCAAGATGGTGAAGGGAGAGGAAGCATTTTTTGCCTGAGTTGCCCAGCACTTGTCTTTTACAACAACCTAAAATATACACCAGTTCAAATTTTGGCTCGGAAAATCCAGAAAGTCACAGAGATTCATTTTCAAACATCTCCAGCTCAAGGAGACAGAGAGATCTGTGAACACACATGGAGTGTGATCAGGAAACTCATCTTGTGATAATAGCAAGGAATATCCCAGTACCCAGGGACAGAAACAGAACTGATATGGAGCACCAGTGCAGGAGGCATTTTAATGGAAAGATCCCTGAATAAGCATTGAGTGCAAGAAGTGGGGCTGCTACATGGCATCTTTGTAGCCCACCATCAAGTGCCAAGTCATAATTCCAGGGCAGAAAGGAATGGTCATGAGTGTGGGTTCTCATACACTGAGCAAGGAATAGGTTTCACACATGTCCCTGTATGGTTCTGATTCCTGGAGCACAGGTAATTCAGTAGTAAACTTTCCCTCAGTACCATGAACCTGCAAAAAGATAATCAGGGCAGAAGTCCCAGCCTAAAGAGGAGTCAGAAGTCCAGTCATTCCGAACCTGGAGAGCCTCCCAATGGGCTAACAGGGACTGAGTCCAGCAGTTGTCTGCTATAATTCCCAAACAGGGACAAGTCAATAAAGTCAAACCTGGATCAGGAATCAGCAGAACTCAGACCAAGAGGGCAAGGAGCAGATCTAGACCCAGATCTCTCCAGAGCCATGAAAGCAGCAGAAAGCTGGAAGATGACAGAAGCCCAGGCCACACATTCCCCCTCACAAACCAAGATGTAGGCCAAATATATAAATAAAGTTTAAAGTGAATAAGTATGTTGGAAGAAAAAGCAAACAACAACAACAACAACAAAAACAAAACAAAACAAAACAAAACAAAAAAAAAACAAAACAAAACAATTCATTCATAACGAGCTACTACAGTGGCAGGGAAGATAAGAATACAGCCACAGATAATAATGACTTGAAAACATCTTCAAGTAAAGCCTCATAGGAAAAAACACAAATTGGACACAAACTCAATAAGAATTTCTGAAAAAGTTAAAGAAAAAGATAAAAAAAAGTAGACATAGGGTTATTATCCTTCTCTCAACTGCAGGTTTCTTAGAGTGGATCACACAATTGGATTTAAGAGCTCATCTTAAATTTTCTGTGGAGCTTTTAAGTTTTGGTCTCTTATTCATGAGTCTTTTTGGCTGTGGGCTCTAGAGTCAAAGGAGTATTTTATTGTCTCCTTATGCCAAAAGACAAAGGCCACCCACTGGGCTTGATGGCTTTGATTTTCCCTTTGTTAGCACACTTCTGAGGTAAATTGGTCGAGGTTGATAGTGCCCACAAGAGTAATTTGCCATTCAATATGAGTATAAAACACTCAAAGAGCCTTCAGGTCTGTCTTTGGTATTCATGAGATGAGTTAGAATATTTTTAGGAAAGGAATGGCCTTGAACAGGTGACTTTGCATTTTCTCTTTTACCTAGTACCTAAATCTTTAGTCCATAATCCTTAGAATCTTTTTTATTCCTAATTAAGGCCAATTTAAGACACAGGCTGAAATACAGGACTACCTCTTCTAAATTTAGATTTAAGTACTATCTGAATTACCAGGACTTCCAAAAGGCCTAAACATGATTAAGGTTCTTCTTGGTTAATCAGGATTTAGGCACTTACTTGCCTGGGGAGAAGTACACAGGGTTCATCTCTTGAGCACCATTAAATAGTTAGTGGTTGTCTACATCTGTTGTCCAAGCAGGAACTTTCACAATTCCTAATTATCACTCAATCACAAGACTGACCTACCAGACCACTATCTTTGTGTTCATTTAGTCTTGGACAAGCAGATAAAAGCACAGGTATTATAAGGGTTACTCAAAGGTATGGCTTCATATTGTAATGTAGGATATGGAAATTATATGGTCAACTTTATTCCCCTTCCTGAGAGGCACCAAATGTGGAATCTAAAAGTCACTGATTGGAAAGTAGCAAGAAACTTAAATGATGTAAGATACCTTCTGCTGAATTACAAGGGGAGGAAATCTCTCTGAATAACTGGATCACAGATTTGATCAAGGAAAAACACTTGAGGATGCTGTTTTCAAAATCTTTTATAAGGAAAACCAGACAAGATGGTGAACTACAAAGAAATAGGACAGCCTAGCTACCCATAGCAAATATTGCACAAAGACATAGAAAATGCATTGCCTCAAGTCCTGAATGGAAGAAAATCCACCTAACTCCCTTTTCTAGCACATTCAGCATTCAGAGATAGAGAAGTCTATGGACGCTGAACAGAGAGTATAACCAGGAGGGCACTGTAGAGTTTTCCACCAGAACTGAGTAAGGGAATAAATGATCACAAGTGCTAAAACCTCTCCAACTAAATAATCACAAAAAAAATGAGCAAGATTCTGAATGATAAAGCCAAGAGAAAATCACAGGAGTAATTATTCAATCAGGGCCTGGCAGCTTAGGAAGGCAGAGAGAGAGGTCTGCGGACTCAGGCGTCAGCAAGCACCAGCGGGGTCCATAATGACACTTGGCTGTGGTGGCAGTGGTGAAGAGCAGGCCATCACCTGATCAGAAACGATCCCTACTTCTAGCATTAGGTGCAGTAGCAATTTCCATTTGATAATCTGGTTACCCATTGCTCGGTTCGGAGTCAGTTCCAGGGCAGAAAGGCAGGGTCACAATGGTGAGGGAGTCACCAGAGAGTCTGTGGTTGCAGACAAGGAGGGCACTGACCACATCTCTTCCCAATGATATCACTTTGTGTGAAGGGGAGAGTGAGGCAGGGTGACCTTGCCCAGCCCTCCCTCACTTAAATCCAATTCACTTGTGGGTCACTGCATCGCCTCCCTATATGTACAAAACTATTTATAGCAGCTCTTTTCTCAGGGCAAAGAATTGGAAATTGAGGGGATTCCCATCAAGTGGGAAATGGATGAATAAATTCTGGTATATGATAATGATGGAATATTATTGTTCTATAAGAAATGGTGAGCAGAATGCTCTCAGAAACACCTGGAACATCCTCAATGAGCTCATGCAAATTGAAATGTACTGTGTACAAAGTAATAGCAATGCTGTGGGATGATCAGCTGTGAATGACTTTGCTTTTTCTCAGCAATACAGTGATCCAACACTATTCTGAAGGGCTTATCGTGAAAAAAGCTATGCATACCCAGAGAAAAAACTGATTGTTTCTGAATACAGATTGAAGCATACTAATTTTTTTTACTTTATTTTTCTTGAGGGTTTTTTTGAGAAAGTGATATTTATGTTTTCTTTCACAACATGACTTTTATGGAAATTTTTTTCATAACTTCCCATGTGCCTTTCCAATGGGGGTTGGGGTGGAGAGGGAGAAAGGGAGAGAATCTGGAATTCAAAGTTTAAAAAAAAACCATTAAAAATTGTTTTACATGTACCAGGGAAAATAATATATTAAACCAATGAAAAATATAAAAGAAAAAAGAAAGTAATAAGGTAGCTTTGGAAAAAAGCAGTTTCAGCAAAATGATGAAATCAGAAACCGAACTGTAAGGGGTTAAAAAGAGGGTAAGAGAAGATGGGGATCAAAGATGGCCTTTTAAGGAGTTTAGCATAAATGGCAGGAGAGATATCTGACAATATTTGTTGAGGATGGAAGGATCAAGTGAGAGAAGTGAGGGTAACAGCAAGTCCAATCCGTTAGAGATGCATGGAACAAGATGGTTTGTGTGTGTGGAGGCCACTTGAGTGTGAGAGACAGGTGGGGAGGAGGAGAGAGGGCCTGAGTGATGGGAGATGAAGTAATGGGGGAAGAAGGAGCTTAAAGTGAATGATCTCAATTCTTTATGTAAAATATGAGGCAAGACAGAAGATTCTGGGAAAATGGCAGAGTAGGTCAAAAAATCCCAGCTTTCTGAATTTCCTCCAAAAACAAGACAGAACACTGCATCAAAGTTAACACAGAGTAGCAAAAAGAAAGTTAGTGTAAAGCAGTTTTCCTCCTAAAATAACTTGAGAGGACTTCAGGAAAGACCCTACTACCAGAGCAAAAAGCAAATATTTGCAGGATGACTTCCCTGAATCATCAAGCAATAAGCCCTGGAGGCAGCTGGACAGAAAAGTAGTCTAGACCTCAGCAACTTGCACCTCATGACCAATATATAGGAGTTGGCTAGCTGAGCAATGAAAGATAGAAGGACCCTCCTCTGTGTTGACTATATTCTTCTGTGCTGATCAGAGTCCCAGGCTGCTGCTGTGAGGAGGAAGTACATGCCCAGTAAGTGTGAGAGCAGAGAGTAGCAGAGGTAGCTTGCTGTGGGCATTAGCAAGAGAGTAGTCTCTCTGATTTTAGTTCCAGGTCAGAGTAGAGAGCTGAAGTTTACAGCCATGGGAGGGTCTGCAGGAAACACAAGTATTTACAGAACTGCATAGCTAGGGTCTCTAGCTGTATCTTTGGAGCAGAGAGCAGTACACAAGTTTGGGTCCCTGGACAGAATTCATAAAATAATTATAAGAAGGACCTGAGGCCTGGGACACCATTATCCACACCTTAGGGACTAGAACATGATTATAATAATAACCTGCTAAAAATGAAATAAAACAAAATAAAAATTAAAATAAGCATGAAAGGGGAAAGAACCCTACCATAGACTACTATGGGGAGATAGAAGATCTTGGTTCATATACAGAGGGAAATATTTTTTTAAAAGCTGCTACTGCTCTGAAAAGAAATATTAAATGATCATAATCCCCCCAAAAATAGTTCTTGGAAAAATTTAAAAAGGCTTTCAAAAATAAAATAAGACAGATTAAGAAAAATAGGGGAAAAAATAAGAGCAATCCAAGAAAATCAAGAAAATGATCAAAAGAGAGTCGACTAATTGGGGAAAAAATCCAAGAACTTATGGAAGAAGATAACTTGAAAACTAGAACTCAACAAGGGAAAGCGATTGACATTCTAAGACACCAAGAAATGATAAAAAAAAAATCAAAAGAATAAAAAAGAGAATGTGAAACATCTCATTAGAAAAACAACTGATCTGGAAAACAGACTGAGGAGAGAATTGTTGCACTATCTGAAAGTTATGCTAAAAAAAAAAAAAAAAACCCAAAATATCTTGGGGCAGTAACGTGGCTCACTGAATAAAGCACTAGCTCTGGAGCCAGAAGGGTTTGAATTCAAATCGGGGCTCAGGCCACTACTGTGTGATCCTGAGCAAGTCATTAAACATGAATTTCCTCCAAAAAATAAGGAAAATTACCATGAATTTCTAGAACAAGAGGGTAAAGTAGGGGGAAAAAAAGAAGAAAAAAAAGTTCACCAATCACCATCTCAGAGATCCCAGAATGAAAACTTAAAGGAATACCATAGCCAAGTGTCAAAGCTGCTAGGTTAAGGAGACAATATTAGAAGCAATAAGGTAAAGACAATCAGCCAAGATATGATCAGGATTAACAGCCATCACATTAAAAAAACTGTAAATCTTAGAACATTATATTTCAAAAAGCAAATGAGCTGAGGCTGTGACCAAAAAGTACTTGCCCAGCAAAGTTGAGTATAATCCTGAAAGGAAAAAAAAACAAACAGACATTTAATAAACAGATATTCAAGTCAGAAGTATACTAGATGTGTAGAGGAATAGGGTAAAAAGAGAGGCTGAGAAAGATGGAGAGACATACATAAGTGCTAATTATTATAACTCTGAATGTAAATAGGATGAATTCACTCATAAAGCGGAAATGTATAGTAGAATGGATTAAAAATCAGAATCTGACAGTACATTGTTCATAAGAAATAAATTTTAAAATGAGAAATACATACAGAGTTAAAATAAAAGGCTGCAGGGGTTGCTAGGTGGTGCAGTGGATAGAGCACCAGCCCTAAAATCAGGAGGACCTGAGTTCACTTAACACTTCTTCACTGTGTGACCCTGGGCAAGTCACTGAACCCCAATTGCCTCAGGAAAAAAAGTGAAAGAAAATAAAATCCTTCTAACAAAAAAGAAAAGAAAAGAAAAGACTGTAGTTTAAGAGGATTTCAGAATTCTTGAACTTGGAGGTTGTACATTTGTGGGTGAGGACAAGATTGAAGGTATGGCTGGTTTTGCGTTTAACTGAAGTATGGTCAAAGAGAAGGTCATAGGAGGTGAGTCACTATTGAGTAATCTAGTGGTAAGGGAATTTGAGGAACAATCAATGTGTATGTTGGCAGGGCGTAGGGAAGAGAAAAAAATTGGCAGCCAGGTATTGAACTCATTGACAAAGAAAGGGAACTGACTTTGGGGTCCACAAACAACAGCTACCAGGATTTTGATTTGAGTGGTTGATATGAATAGCATGAACTTCAAATGATTTAACAACATTCTTGTTATGTGCCAGAACTTGAAACAAGGTGCTAAGTCAGTGGAATTGATAGAGCAATGGTATTTGCATGGTGCTTAACAGTTCTCTAATTCAGTACATGTACTTAGTACTTACTATAGTTCTATGAGATTCACACTTTTGATAAGAGACCATACAAGCTCTGACAAACTCAGCCAGAATCAGAACTAGGAAAGACAGAGAAGTGATGGCGGGCTCTCCTCCTTTGCTTCTCCACTGAAACCAAGATTCGGAAGGCCTCCAGAAATACTAGCCGACTTCCAAGTGAAGGAGACAAGACTTTGAAGCAAACAATAAAGGATTTGGACTTTAATCCCTGGCTATTCATGTGATGAGTACTGAACTGCTTCCAGAGATGCCCCCAAAAAACCAAGAGAATATTAAATTTTAGAGAGAATATTACACTTTGGCATCCAAACATGGGACAGACATGATGCTGATTTCAGTGGAAAAGTCTCTGATCCAGATTTCAATGGAAAAGTCTCCTCGACCCAGAAATTAGGGTGAGTACAAAAATAGACAAGGAAACTTTGTTAAAGGGCTAAAATAATGCTTCATATAAAATGGGACAGATATTTAGAAAACAGCCTTCTGTTCCAATTCAAGGAAAATGTGTAGAGAGCATTGTTAGACTTATAAAAAACCAAGGTTTGATTTTAACTTGGGAGCAGATCATTGAACTTTTAGAAACAGTACAGTACACATCTCCGTGGTTCTCTAAGGAAAAAGAATTAGATTCAGAGAAGTGGAAATTAGTAGGAGAGCAACTATGTGAATACTACAATGATAATGGACCTGACTCAATTTCCAAAGAAACACTTTATACATATAATTTAATACAACTGGCTTTAGGAAATTATATAAGTTATAGAATAAGGAAAAAGAAGAAAGAGCAGGAGAGGGAAGATCCAGACAAACTAGGTGAAAATAATGAAGAATCAGACAAGAATGGAGTTAAGTACAATTCTGAGTGTGGTATTTCACAGCAGGAGAAATTAGGGCATTCCCCATCCCCTGACCTACTTTTCTCAATTAACCCTTCATGGGTGGAATGAGAAGGAGGAGGGGGAGAGGCAGTGACACAAACAGAACCACCTATGAAGCAGCCTGTGACAAGATTGCAAGAGGAACTGGTTAAGGCAAAGAAAGAAGGATATATTGGATTTAAAATGAAATGCATACCCTGTAATTGAAGAGCTTGACTCTTCAGGTCAACAAAGGAGAAGATACACTCCTTTTGATCTGGAAAAAATTAAGGATTTGCAAAAGGGTTGTACTCTTTATGGGGCTACATCATCTTATGTTAAGACATCACTAGATAGTTTGGCTTATGAAATCCTAACCCCTAGTGACTGGAAATCCATAGCAAGGACGTACTTAGAACCTGGACAAAACTTGTTGTTGCTTTCGGAGTATAGTGAATTATGTAGGATTCAAGCCCAACGCAGTAAGCAAACTGGAGTTAACATACAAATCACTTTTGAACAACTGGCAGGTGAAGGTCAGTATGCAGAGAATTCAGCACAGATTAATTACCCTATAGCAGCACATGCTGCTGCTATAAAAGCTTGGGGCTCCCTCCCAGGGAAAAATGGAGGGGAAGCCTTCACAAAAATAGAGCAAGATCCCAATGAACCCTTTGCGGGTTTTGTGGGATATTTGCAAACAGCTGTCATAAGAACTATTGGAGAAAATGCAGCTACAGGAATTATGATCAGAAAACTGGCTAATGAAAATGCTAATGAGGTTTGCAGAAGAATTATATGGGGACTATACAAAGATGCTCCTTTAGAGGAGATCATAAGATGCTGTGCCATAGTGGGCACAAATGCTTATTATACCCAGACTATGAGGAACATGGGAAGACAGGGTCCTTCTTGGCAAGGGACTTCTAGAGAAAATCATCGATATTTTCAGTGTGGAAAAACAGGACATCTGAGGGCTCAATGTAGGTATAGAGATAGAGTGAGAGGACAGCGTGAGAGAAGACCTAAAACCCCATGTCCAAAATGCAATTGAGGTTTCCAATGGGCCTCAGAATGTAGATTGACCCAGGGAAATGAGAGGCAGGGCCCAGCCCCAAGATATCATACAAAAGATGCATGATGGCAGCCAAGGTTACACCTTTAGAAGTTCAGGACTCTGGTATGATCAATCAGCCAAAAGGCAATCAGATGGGAGAAGGGATTATAATTGGAGAGAATACAGGCTTTTTAACCCAACAAAAGGGCAGTGTCCAGTGAGAGCAGCTCCAATGTAATTGCCAGATGATGAGAAGAGATTTAGAAAGTGGTAAATAGAATGGACTAGACAGGTTAGTTGTTTGAGAGAAAGGGTTTGCTTGTATCTTTACAGATAGAGAAGCAAACACATGGATGGCAACGAGCCATATTCACCTTGTCCATTGGAGAGAGACAGAAAAAAGAGAAAAACCTTAAAACAAAGGAGAAGACCTAAAAAACATTTGACACTGAAAGAGCATGGCCGATAATGAGACTGTTAAAGAACTTTAAAACCAGCAGGAATCATTGGATTCCCTGAGATAAAAAATTGTTGATAAAGACTGTTGCAGGACTTGAAAACTATCAGGAATCAGACTAATTGTTAATCAGACTAACAGATTCTGATTTCAAAAGTGCAGGAATTATTGGATTCCTGGCACATGAACTAATGGACAATGGATTCCTTTTGGATTATTTCTAGGACTTATAGACATGTATAAATTCTCATGTTGATTCATGTTATTTGTTACATCACTACTAGTCTGTATTATATTGTCATGTGCTTATGTAATTTATGTAATTATTTGTAATGCCTCCCATATTGATGGATTTATGTATACCTGTTTAAAGAGTGAGCCCCTTCAGAAACCCGTTAATCTGATTTGATTTCCCATTTCCTTTGATGTTTTCATCTCCCTTCCCGAGACATCAGGGAGGGTGTGATCACCTCCTTTTATGGTGTTTTCACCCCTTTTTTGAGCAGTCAGGGAAGGTATGATCATCTCTTTTTTGGGGTTCTCACCTCCTTGAGAAGTCAGGGAGGTCATGACCACCTATTTTCTAAAAACAAAAGAAAGGGTTGGGGGTAGGGTTAGATAGGCCAGAATTTGAAACAAGGTGTTAAGTCAGTGGAATTGATAGGGACAATAGTTATCTAATTCAGCATGGTGCTTAACAGTTCTCTAGTTCAGAACATGTACTTAGTACTTACTATAGTTCTACAAGATTCACACCTTTGATAAGAAACCATATAAGCTCAGACAAACTTAGCCAGAAGGAGAATGAGGGAAGACAGAGAAGTGGTGGCAGGCTGTCCTCCTTCACTTCTCCACTGAAACCAAAATCCAGAAGGCCTCCAGAAAAACTAGCTGAGGCCCAAGTGAAGAAGACAAGACTTTGAAGGAAAAAGGATTTGGACTTTAACTCCTGGCTACTAGTCTGCTGATTATTGAACTGAAATGAAGGCTGCTCCCAGGGACCCCAAGAAAACCCCAACAAGAGAACATTACATTTTAAAGAGAATATTCCACATTCTCATATGGGGAAATGAAACATGTAATCCCTAATAACATTCTCAAGCTAAGGTCTTTGACAGACCTCAGTCTGACTGAGGTAATTCCCACTCAGTGATTAAGGCTGGGTAAGAAATGAAGCAGAAAATGGTCTCTTTTATTTAGTCAAAAAAAAAAAAACCCTCAATCCTATAGGGGAAGACCCTTAGGGTTTCCAACCATATTAAACAATTATTATTTACATTCATTCTGAATCAATAAAGGCCCAGATAAAGATTGGATTGTCAAGGACATATGTTCTTGTTGGAATCTTTACAAATTGTTAAGTCATTGGAGTTGATAGAGACAATAATTATCTAATTTAGCATGGTTCAGTATCTTTGATCTGATCTTACAAGGAGATGTTTTGGGCCAGAACCTGAAGCAAGGTACTAAGTAGAAGTAATTGATACAATGTTTGTGTTCACATCTTTACTCATTGGAGTTCACACATTTGGGAGATTTCAGGGTTTAGTATGAGATATCCGAATTCACACCTCCCTTGAAGTTCTTAGGGCCAGAGAGCACGCTGGGAGATATCCCACAATCCCACTCTCTCATATATAAGAAACAGACAGAGGCTCTTGGAGAGAGTTCAGCTGAATTTAGATTGAGAGGGGAGCGTCAAGTGAGTTCAGCCAGAAGTCCTCTCTCGGAATTTAGTTACTTCAGAACATTGACTGGGGTCAGAGAGCAGAACTCTGAGAGGAAGCCCACAATACCTCTCTCAGAGGCAAGACAGATTCACCTTTGTGTTGGCTGGGCTGAAGGACAAACCTTTGGATTTGGAGATATTCGGAGGGAGCTCTTGGAACCAAGCAGAGAGATAGGCCTCTAAGCTAACCTGGCTATTTTGGAAGGAGAAAATAAACATTTGCATTTTATCACCTGGCTGTGTTTTGAGGTGATTATTACTTTCAACTGCAACTAAGGCTGCCTCCAGAAAACCTCTCCAGGAAACTTGCTTTCTCCCAGAAAGAACTATTATTTTAAAAGAAGAGTTTACCAAAGTGAGGAGCTTTTGTGGCCACAATGAACCACAAAACAAAATTTTAAAACACAGATCTTCCTCCTTTTAGTCTTATTTGGTGTCTTTCTTCTTTAGTCAACTAGTGGATCAGTAGTAAAGAAGCTAGCATGTGTTGAGAGTGAAATTTTGTCAATTTAACAGCTATTCTTTCAAATTCAGGATCTTTGTAGAACTGATCAGACAACTGAGTGATACTTCTTTGGATTAATGGATAATGTTTTCCAGATTCTCAGTAGAAGTGAAATGGAAAGACTAAAGAAATTGTAGGTAAGAGAAATGATTATTAAGAATCTCCCCAATGACTTGGGGAGATCCCCTTCTTCTAATGGTGTAGTTTTTTTAAAGTTCAATCTCTTAAGGAACACCCCCCTTCCCCCTGGATGGAGTAGCCACTGGGTTTTGCTCAAGCTTGGATGAGGCATAAATTCTTTGAAGAGATTGCCCAAGGCTGGGGGTGGTCTGAGTATACAGATATGTCTGGGTTCAAGGATGACATGATGTCACTTTCAGCCTCTCACTGAACACCTATTCTTGGAATATAAACTGTGAGCCCACCCGTGATGGTCTTTGGTCTGAGAGAGACTATGGCTAAATGGCCATTCTTTTATTAGTAAATGTGCTGGCTTTATTAATAAGATTATTAAATTATCCAGAAATTAGGACTCTCAAACCTTTTTAACTGTCACATTGGTCAAAGGAAAGACTCCAAGCTTCTAGATCATCAGCCAAACATGTGCTCAGATATCAACTCTCAACCTGTTTTATCATCTTGATTTGAAAGACTCACAACTTGCTAAGCAAATATACTAAAAACACAAACCCAGTTTCTATGGTTACAGAATAGAAAATCTGGAGACATTTTATGAAGAACTATCACCAGTTTCCTAGCTACTCAGTGTAATGATGAGCACAAGAGAGATAAGTGAAAATGCTGTGGTGGAATTAAATTTGACCCTCAGGGGTTATTATTCACTATTCTCAGTGAGCTAGTGAGGAGATGAGGTGGGTAAAGACATAGGAGTCTAAAAATAAAGCAACAAGGGTCTTGTATTTGGCTATCTCAGGAAATACCCATGAGAACACCTACAAGGAGGAGAGGGCAGAAGCATTTTTTTTAAGACACCACTTCTAGACAGCATTCTGCAGCATTAGTTAGAATGGTTTAAACCAATCCCAGTAAAGGTCACCCTTCACATCAGCTGAATTCCAAGGAGTGGACAAAGCTTTTCTCACAGAAATGTTTTCAGAACAAGATGTGTACATTTTTAACTTGGGGAATGTAAATTTAAAAGTGTCATCTCTACAGCTGCAGCCCACAGTCTTGTATTTTCCCAGAAGGCTTTTGGAAAGTGTGCTTGTAAATCAATAAATGAAAGAAACCAAAAGCCGATAAACTGCTCGAAAGCCTCACAACAAGCTACCATAGATCCATTCTTCAAGAAGAGTGTCAAAGGCCCTCCATATGGTGAGCACTGACTGACATGATGACCAAATAGATATCCTCCAGATTCGGGGGGGTGACAACTAATTACTTTTCAAAATCAGGAAATCATAGATTAAGATCTGGATGTGACCTCAGAAATGATTTTAGAGAGGGGGAAACTGAGCCAAGGTTCCAAGCCAGGGCCTCTGATTACAGAAACACTGCATGACAACTACATAGAGCTAAATCAGGTGTCTCTGTACAGTCAAACAGCAAAGGTCCACTCCAGAATAACAGTAAGAAGAAGGAGGTGGAGGCAAATTCAGCTGCTCTAACTTGACATATTAAAATTATCTGTTGGCGAAGAAAACTGAAAAAGAGGGAGCACTAATCAGTCTATCAACATAAGATGCAGCTAGGGATGCCCAGGATGCAAAGCAATGGGCCTGGAATAGAGAAGACCCAAGTTCAAATATGACCTCAGGCACTCATTGATACCAGCAACAAGTCTTTTCACTTCTGTTTGCCTCAATTTCCTCACCCATAAAAGGGGAACAATAATAGCACTATTTCACAGAGTTCTTGTGGGCAGCAAATGAAATAGCATTTGCAAAGTGCTGCACCTGGCTCACTGCTGTCCTTGTTGTTTGTCCCTTAATGAAGAGGCCCAGTGATATCACAGGATGATGTCCCAATCATGAGGGAATTGGATTTATGCTCCACAAAGTCATCAGTCTCCCTCTCTCTTCGAAGTCCAGTAATGGGACAAAAGGATGACTGACAATGGGCAGCCTGGGAAAAGGCCACTAACACGTGTGCAAAATCCCTCCCCAGTTGATAAATGAGGTTTTCGGGGAGGTACTCCGCATGCGGTGCACAGGGGGCCGCTCAGAAGAGCTGCCATCCCTCAGCAGATCTGCCCGCCCGCCCCCAGCGCTGGCCAAAGTCCTGGCCAAGAGCCGGCCACCCGTCCGGGGCAGGAAATGGGACAAAACACAGACAAGGGAGAACACGGAGGCCTGTCAGGGAACGGACTGAAATCAGGAGGAACACACACAGGGCCGCCCGCCCTACCTGGGGGTTCTGGACGAATCCCGTAGCAGCCCTCTGTACCTCCTTGCCCAGCCCGGGTGCGACCCCTAGGGGACGTGGCGTCTCCAAGAACAGATCCCAGGAGCGGGGTGGGGGAATCTCCGGCAAAGATGGGCTCGTCCATACACAACCCGAAGGATTCCCCTGGAATGTCCGTCCCCTCCACCCCGCCCCCCAGCCCTTCTAGCCCGAGAGCGCTCCTCATTCTCCTGAGAATTCTTTGCGGGATGGAAGGAGAGGCCCCCTAGGCCTGGGCTAGAGGGACGGGCGGCAGCTCCCCTTCCCTCCTCCCCCGAGAGGGTGGGGGTGGGGAAGGAGAGCGAGGCAGAAGAGAAAAGAACCGGGGGCTGGGGAGGAGAAGGGGGGAGCCGGAGCCGCGAAGGGGAAGACAGAGCGAGGGGGTGGGGAGTCACGGTTCCCGACTCTCTTCTCCTGCCTTGGCAGGGCTTTCTAGTGCCTACTGGGCCAAGGGTCGCCACGGTCCTAGGAACCCTACTCCAGATGCAGCTCCGACAGTTCTGGGAGTAGCTGCAGGCTCGACCCCGGCACTCTCCGAGAGCCACTGCGGCCGCCACTGGGCCGTGCGGGTCCCAAAAGCCCCGCAACCTCTGACAGTCCCTGCTCGAGTACCCTGAGTTGCCCCCACCTTTCCACCCCCCCCATCCTCAGCGCCCCCCACCCCGGGCCCTTTCACCCCTGTGCTACCCCGCCCCTTCCCCTTTTCCCTTTCTCCCTTTCCCCCGGCTTCTGCGAAGCTTCCGTTCCGAAGGACTTTTTTTTTTTAAAGCCAATCATCTAAGCCTTTGTTCAGCAGTTGATTGATACATCGCTACAAGCCTTCGTTTTGTCTCCCTTGCACTCTTCAGCAGAACCGCAACAAGAAAGCACCGTCTTCTGGACCGCCACGAGGAGGCCGGCGAAGCGAGTTCGAGCTCCGATCGCGTCCCAAAAAGACGCACTTTCTCCTCAAAGGCGTAAGAAACTTGCTCCCGGGTCTTCGATAGGGCTCTGCACTTGGGGGACATTGGCCCCCCTCTTATCTCAATGAGATGTTTTCTTCCCCAACTCGAGGCTTTTCGTGCCTTATCTCAGGACTGGACACTAAAGGCTTTTTCTTTGGGAGCTTTTTTTCTTTCTGATGTCGGTTTGGTATAAATTGTCCTCCCGATCCTGCTCCCTTCATGCCGCTTCCTCTGATACTTTGTCATTTCTTATGGCATAATGATATACCCTCCTGACTATTCCAATATTTGTTCAGCCTCTGTTCGGACTAACTAAGCCCCCCACCCCTTTCATTTTTTGTTTGGGGCTTCTAGGAAAAGAGCTGCTGTAAATCTTTTTATCGGCACGGATCATTTTCCTCTCCATTTGAGGTCTGGCCTGGTATAATTGGACCAAAGGGTCCGTAGCATTAAGAAACTTTGAGGGCCTGATTGGAATTTGCTTTCCAGGCCGGATTCTTACTTCCTCCAATGCTGCCCGTTAGGGTACCTGCTTCCCTTCTCTCCCTCTGTGTGGCATTTCCTTCTTTGGTGACAAACTTCTGGGTGTGAGGCTGAACACAGCATTACTTTAACGGACCTTTTCTAATTCGTGATGATTTGGATCATTGTTCCCTATGGCTGTTGATAATTTACATTTTTGTCCTTTGCAGTCTTCGTGCTTATATCTGTTGTTTAGCCACTGGGGAATTTATGAATTGAAGCAACCTTTACACAGAACTCCCTATTTAATGGACCTTAACTTTCTGATGAGATTTCAGTGTCTCCTTGCCCTTGCCATCTGGTCTGGGGTCAATAAGATATGAGGGCCAGTCTGTGAAAGTTGCCTTAAGTGCCAGGACTAGCCCTCTCTGTCTTTCCTCAGTACCTAGGCAAGGTGGAATTTAGCACCCATCTAGCATGGGGCTGATCTACTTTGCTGGTGAAGCCAGAAAGCCTGAATTGTGGGGAATTTGAATTGGCAATGAAATGAGAAATCTTTCAGGGTGAGACAGATGGAGGTGCCAAGATGAGGAGATGTCTTTGAGGGGGACAGCACGCCCCATGAACTGGCAGCACCGTGGAGAGGGCCCTATTAGTGAAATTATTCCAATGCTGTCAAATGTAGCTATTCTTCTGGACTAATCCCATCCTGACCCCAGAAGCATAACTGACTCCTGTGTAAGAAACCACACTATTAGCTGCCCTAGGGGAGTTGGGGGCTGAGAAATTTTTCCACTTTGTGCCCCGTGTATCCATATGTATCTTCTTCCTAAGTCCAATATCCAGAGTGACCACAGGACTTCCAGGTCTCCATTTTAAGAGGAATTTCCCAGCAGACACAATGTAATCATGAGGATTCACAATTTTAAGACTTGGGTGTAGAAAGGACCTGACCATCTGGCTTGGGTCTGGGTGGGAGTGGACAGAAGGGAAGAAGAGATTTGAATCTTGCCAAGTAATTAGAAACAGACAGGGAAGGGGGAGGGGGGCAGTTATCCTTCCAGAGTTTTTGCTCCATCAGGTTTAGAAGCTAAGGAACAGAGAGCAAGGGATGGTCTGAAGAAGCCAAGGCTCTTAGACCAGAATAGTCTGGTGGGAACTGCAATGGTGCTGGGAGAGGACTGGAAGCTTGTGGGCAGGGAATCAGCCTGGGAATCCTGGCCACTTCCTGACCTGCTTGAGTTGTAACCCTACAACAGCAGGTATGTCTGGGATCACTAGGACCATGGAGTGCTCAGGTTTGCTGTGCACAAAAAAAGCCTTGCAATTGATGTGGGAAAGGTGGCTTTTCCCTCCACCTCGAAGGATTGTTTCTTTTCCCCACTCCGATCTTTCATTCCCTGTGCCCTAAACTCTGGAGTCTATTCTAAGGGGGTCACTCAGAGGCAGTGGCTCCACTCCGTATAAAACATGTAACACATACATGTGACCCACGCACCCAAACCAACAATGGGCCTGTCAAGAAGGGGCAGTCTCTGTCTATGTCCTCTTCTCAATGTTTCCAACCTCTTTGGTACCCACAGATAGGAGACTCGATGGCCAGATATGAATGCAGATGCAGGGCAGATTGGAATGTGGGTGAGGGTTAAAGTTGCCAGGAAGCTGGGGGGTCGAGGGAGCCAGGAATTGTTCATATGGAAATGAGAGAAGTCCCCAGCTTCCTAGGCCAGAGGGGGCAGGCTAAGGAACCTAGGAGATTCCTCCAGAAGGGGGGGGGAAACTGAGGTCACCCTGGCTTTTCATTCTGGGTCTATGATGGTCTATTGAATGAAGTCGGTTTAAATATACAGTAGCGTGTGGTTGACACAAGGAAAGGCTAAAACAGTCCCTGCTCCCGAGAAACTCTCCATTTAATGGGGGAGGCAACAGGCAAACAATTCTCCACTACTAGGATATATGGGAGAACTTGGAAATCCGTGGAAGGCGCTGGTGGGAAAGGCCTTTTGCAGAATGTGTTCAGAGACTGTTGGAGGCAAGGATGAGGGCACCCAGGAAAAAGGCTGGAGTCTGAAGCAACGACCAGAAAGAGGACCAAGTTCCCTGTGCGCTCGGAGTACAGAAAGGAAAAAGGAGGACAGAGTGGGCACCGCCGGCAACTCCAAGGAAAATTAAAGCTGCTCGAGCCCACCCACTTTTCTCCTCCCAGGTGGCAGAAGCCCGACCCCCTCCCAGAGCCCAGGAAAGTCCTTGAGAGATCGGCTGCAAAAACTCCCACGGAAGTTTCCTAGCAAAGTCGAAAGGGGCGGAGCGAGGGGCCGAGGGGAGAAGAGCTGCTCGCAACACTCGGGGCCAGAGTACCTGCCTTGGACGCTTGGGCAAAGCTAGTGAAGGGGAGGGTGCGCTAGGGTTCCCAGGGCGGGGCTGAGGGTTCCCAGAGCCCGGGGGAAGGGGACCTCCAAAGTCGAACCTTGTTTTAGGATCCAGGGTTCGGGATGCGCCCACGCCGAAAACTTCGGCTGGGCAGAGTACTTTGTGGTGGACCCCGGGGGAAAGGAGGTTTGGGTGAGGAGGTTGGGGGGGAGCGGGATGAGACTGGGAAGAGACCGTATCAGTCAGCCTGTCTCAGATTCCCTTCCACGCTGAGAGGGGAAGGGGGTGAGGGTGAAATAGAAGGGGCCGAGTGACGTGGCTTCGGCCGGAAGAAAGAGTGTGGCTGGAGGTCGAGGGTTAGCTTTAGGAGGGTGAGGGGATCAAGGGCCCGGTGGCCGACCAAGCGAGTCCCGCGAGCCACCTAGCCTCTGACAATGGAAGACTCAGAAGTGGGAAGGTGCCCACCCACCCCTGGATAGGTCTGGTCCTGGGGCCGGATGAAGGCCCGTCATCCTCTGGGAAGGGGCTCGAAGAAGGGAGGCTCAAGTGGAACTGGCTAGTCGATAGATTTCGGGATGGGAGGGATGCTTAGCTGTAGTGGAACTGGGTGTTTGGACTGGGACTTCCCCCTATCGAGCCGGCGATCCTGTAGCACGTCATTTACTGTGGGTCCTCAGCAGGCCCAGGGCTCCGATCTGGGGGTGGGATCTGGCCCCAGGTGGTTAGCGCGTGGAGTCTTGGAGCTCCAGAGGTGGAGAACGCTAGTTAGGGGTCAAAGGGTAACATGGGCTTGGGTAGAGGTTCACATGCGGTTTAGGGAGATGGGTGTTCATTTTAGCCTGAGCAGGAGGTCCCCGAGCCTCAGTCCAGATAGCTAGTGCACGAGGACTTCAGCCCAGCTGCTTCTGCTGTATCTTGAGGTGAGCCACGACTCCAGAGAACCCGACCAAGAGGGACGGAGCAACCCGGAGGGGACTCCCATTCCCCATGACCCTCTCCTTTCCCTTTCCCTCCTGGGTCAAGCTGCATCCCTCCCAGTCACCTCCAGTTCAGCCTACCACAGCCCCGGCCCTGGACCAGACGGGGAAGGGTGGAGCAGAGTCTCTCCCTGCGGGTTCCCCACCACCACCACCACCACCTCTTGCCACCAGCACATTTAGGGGAGAGTCTAATGGCTCCTGCGGCCTGGGGAGGATGAATAGCAGAGAACTGGTGGCTAGTAGTGATGCTTCATTCCCATGTGGAAATGGTAGGGTGGAGGGAGGGATGGCAATGATCCAGAGCTGATCTCCCTTCTCTCCATCTCTTCCCCTCCCCCCCCATCCCTTTCCCCTTCTTCAATATATGCCTGGGAATTGAAATCAAAGCACTTTAATACTGAGAACAAAATGTGAAAGGATGTTTTAAAAGTTCCTTTTCAGTTGGCCTGGAAATATGAAAAAATCCATTTCTCTAGTCTGAAAATCATCATTTCAGATTTTTCTGAGTTTGAAATCCTGTAGTAGACCAAGAACAAAAGGTCTTTTTCTTGAAGAGGATGGGGGTGGGGGTAGACAAAGGAGGAAGGATGTAAACAAATTGCCCTGCCCTGGCTGCTCTAGACCTGGGACCCCATCTGAGTATGGGGTGGGGGGAGGAAGGGAAGGAGGCAGGAAGTGTTTTTTCATTCAGAAAGGATTTACAATATGATGGAATCCTTTAGGCCTTGAGGGGAAAGCCCTGGGAAGGCTTAGACTCACTTAGTTCCAGCTCCTTAACCTGTGGGTCTTGACCCTCTATAGGGTTTTGTAACTGATTATGATTTTTTGTTTATTAATTAGTTTAAATTAGGATTCATTATCAGTAGATGATACCTCATTTTTTATACCTCTGTACCCAGTATCATGTAAAAATTTCTCAGGTAAAAAGGGGCAGCTAGGGGGAAAAGTTTAAGAAGGCCTGCATTAAGTAGCTTTATTAGTTGGAGTAGAATGTTAGTACTCAGATTGGATTTTAGCATATTATGACACGACATTTTCCTCTTTCCAGACTCCTATAAATATTAACTCCTGTATTGATCATAAAGAGCTGTCTGAAGGTGGGGGTGAGGGAGTGGGGCTTATTGTTTCTCATGGCTTGAGTAAAATTAATGGTAAATTAAATTAAAAAGTGTTTCCTCTCTCCCTTCCCCCTTTCCCCCCACTCATTCAGAGAGTGCAGTATTAATAGTTTTTTTTGTTCAACAAAAGGGTGTATGTAATGGTAGTGGGGAGCAGATAAGGAACCAGGAATTGGAGGTCTGGGATCCTCGGCTTTTCCACTCCTAGCTCCGAAGTTGTAGAAAAACCTTCTTGATCTTATAGGGAGTAGTTTCGATTCATCCTTTTTTCTAATAATTCCTTCTAAATCTATCAACGTCGAAGCTCTTAAAGTGTTATGCCACAGTTTTCTTTAACTGTCCTGACTCAGTTTCCTTGTACAAGTTTCCCTTGTCTGAGTCTCCCTAATTACTCCCCTAAGTTGTAAATCTCCCTCTGGTCCATGAAGGCTGAGGACCAATTAGTCTAAGGTTATAAATTGTTAGCCCAAGCAAGATAAACAAGAGAGTAGACTTCCTGATTATCTTCTGTCCTCAAGAATTTATTATATCCCTCTAAAATATTCCAAGATATTTCACTGACATCTTTATCTCTGGGTATTCAGACATCCTGTCTCTGGGTTTTTTTTTTTTTTTTTTTTTTTTTTTTTTGGTTTATGGCCTTTTCCAGCTGGACAGGGGCTTTCCCGCTCTTTCCCTCTTCTTTGTCTCCAAAAGGTATATAAAGTTTAGAGATTCTCCCATTCAGGGCTGGAGGATGGCGGCTGGCAGCTGGCTGTATGCTGGACACTGGATTCTTTGGGATGACAGTCTCCTCCAGACCTGGAACCAACATGAATTCCTTGGCCCCAGTATTATCTCTGTCTGACTGGATAATCTGAGACGAGAGTCCTGTCCAGTCAATCTTACTCTCCCATTAATAAAATATTAAAAACTCTCTAATCTCTCTCCTGCCTCAGTTTCTCCGGCATTACAAAAGCAACACTTTTTGTACTTTCTATGAGCAACTCATTCGAAAGATGGGTTACACTATTAACCATTGAAAGTGATTTTAAATTGCATGAGAAAACATCTCTTGGCCCAGAGAGCCCATCGTTTCTGATTGGCAAAGACAGATAGGCCCCAGGTAGATACTTATTACTTCAGGTGGTGTCCCAAAACTGGAAACAACATGGATTTCATCAACTAGGGAACAACCAAACAAATTGTGATATAGAAATGTTGATGGAATTCTAAATAAAAATGTCAATAGACATAAAACAAAAACATCAATATTCACTCATAAGTTGAGTGGATAAAGCAGATCCAGGAGTACATTCTCCCCGACTCTAATGTTTTAAGAGTCTTCTGTGCTTTTGCTTTTAGCAGATAATAGTTTAAAAGGAAAATCCAGAGTTCTAGAAAAGGCTATGTTCTTTCAGAGCTGGCTTGCCCCCCCCCAACCCTTCCCCTCCTCCAGACTATGACCCCTGGATCTCACATTTCTTGTAGCACTTTGACCCCCTCTTTTACACTTATTCCATCTGTCTCTCTTAAAACTTAGTTATTTGTGTGCCTAGATTCAAGAAATACATAGTCAATCCCTAATTCATCTCAAACTCTGTGATTATCACTTGGACTATCAAAATAAAAACAGCTGGTGCTAACCCTCATTGAACCGGAAATAAACTGGGAAGACTTTGACTGGTACACAACTAACTGTGGTAGAAGACAGAATAAAATAGGAACTGAGAAATAAAATAGGACTAGAGGAGGAGAGGGAGATGGGCACAGCTAATCACAGGATCATAAAGGAATGGGTTCCCCACGAAATCCTATAGCATTAATGTGATTTAATCAGTATAAAGAGAAGGTTAAATTTAAAATGGATAATCAAAATGACCAAGCCCTACTAGCTATTTAGGAAGTATCAACAAGAAAGAAGCGGTTGATTGGCTAGTCCAACAAGCTAACTGTGCATATGAAAGTCCTTTCAGTAGAGGAATCTCAGAATTAGACCAATCTAGAGGGAGAAGCCTCCAAATTCAGGAGCAAAGGATTCAATGATGGCGTCACAGCAAAAACTCTTAAGAGAGATTGACTGGAGTGGGGTAGACGAGTTTCATGTTCCCTTCCTTCTTTTACTATTCTCCTGTCCACCTCCCTACTGAACATTTCATCACAGAGACTGTATTAGCATTAACCAGTGCATCCAGCCGAGATCAAAGAGAATGGGAGAAAATGCATCCAGCTGGGAGGAAAGGAATACCGGGAGAACAAACAGATGCAGAAAGCCATTTCATGTGAGGAGGACATACCTTTGAGGAGCATGACCACTTGCATCAGAGCAGAATTCTGACTGTGGACTCAAGAAAGGACTTGGTGGCTATGAAGTAGCAGAAGTGAGTTATCCCCTTTTCTACTCTGTATCCTGTATGTGTGCCTTACTACTATTGTATTTGGAGTTGGAGCTGACTCTTCCCATTACCTTTGTGTACTTGTGTAAGAGCCAGCCCAGGACTTTGAGTGTGGTGGTAGAATGCTTTGTACCAGTTGTTCTTAATATATTATCAATAAAAACTATTTAAGTCTATTGGCTGATTTGAATAGGAAACATACTGGTGTAGGCTTTAGAATAACTAGTATAGGATTACCCCCCAGAACCCTGAGGGCAATAGTTGTTAACTTTCCAAAAATTGTAACTGTTAGTTCACCTGGGAGTTGAGGAAATGGCTCCAGAGATTGTGCTATAATAGAATTCTAGCTCTTGAGCTGGAAGGGACCTCAGAAGCCATCTAGTCCAGGCTTGTTCAGCTGAATTTTGTCTTTCTAATGGGCACTCATGGTTTCCACCTCCCCACCCCCCTTAATCCAGGAGACCAGTTCTTACCCCATATGATGCATGAGGATTGCTTTCAAATACTTAAAGGGTTATATATCCCCTGCATTTTTTCTTCTCCAAGATAAACATTCCCATTTTCTTCAACCAGTCTCCATATAATGTTACCTTGTGATTTTTCCCAATCTGATAAATCTCCTTTGCATACTCTAGTTTGTTATTCAGATACTTCCAGATGGGGTCTGCCCGTGGCAAAGTTCAGCAGGACCAAATATTCCTCACTCCTCTAGGAGCTTGATACTATCGGCTGAATTCACGAAGCTTCACTTTCACACGCCATCGGGCTGGCTAGATCCCAGTGGTGCACACCAGCCATGGTGCCCTTTGTGCTCTTACCCTTCCTACCCTCTACCTTTCCTCAGCTGGGCCACAAGCAGCCTAACCCAGAGACATCCACATCCATGCCCCCAGTCCCCGGGGAAATCATTTCACTCATCTTTGGCATTGCTAAAGTTACTGTCTCCTTCCTGGAACCCCTAAATGCTGTTGTCTTCCCTCAGAGACCTTGCACATACGTAGTTGTTTGTATGTTGTCTCCTGCCATTATTAGACTGAGTTCTTTGAGTGTAGGAATTGTTTTTGTCTTTCTTTCCACAGTGCTTACCATAATATCTGGCACACAGTAAGTGCTAAATAAATGCTTGTCTGACTGATTGGCCCTATACACCAAATTAGGTTTATACATGGGTACATTGGTTATACACCAAATCCATTTCACACCCACACCCACACACTCACACACACATATTCATACCCGCATACACATGTACTCAGTCACACACACACACACACACACACACACACACACAGAGCTATTTATTTGCCCATATTCCTGGCAGGCAGATGTCAGCTGTTTTGGCCAGCCTCCTTCACTGTCAGTTTTAAAACCATCTGAATTAGATTTGTAACACCCAAGGTCAATATTTTGTGATGGCGTGCATTAGGTGCATTCTGTTCCTGGGCACCATTCCTGTATTTTCAGCCATTCTCCAGAAATCCTGGTTCCGTTCTCAGACGCCATCTTCTCAGCCATCTGGTCCCCTTCCTGATCCAACTTTCCCAGCTGCAGCAGTGATGAAAATACCATGGGTGTTCTGGACATCCTCGGTCACTTGACAGGAATTCCCCAATCCTCAGTAAGGCTCTCTCCATTCCCTCTGATATCACTTGTCCCCACGGAATTTCTTACATGAGGCTGGTCAGTCAGGTATCAGGAGGGTCTCGGGTACCACACCTAGACCATGGAAGGAGAGAAGACTCCACAGCTGTGTAGCCTGGGTGAATAACTTAACTTCTCTCAATTCCAGTTTCCTGATTTGTGCAACGGAGACACATGGTGGCGTTAGAAGGAGCATTCGATTGAGAGGCAAGAGACCTCGATTCCGATATACTCCAAGCCCCAATCCACTTACTACTTGTATGTCCTTGAACAAGTTCTTAGGCCTCAGTTTACCCAACTGTAAAATGAGAATTTTGAGCTAGACCAGGATTTTTAAAACTTTTTCCACTTGGGACCCTTTTTTGCCTGAGAAGTTTTCACACACATAAAAAAACTGGGTATACAAGCATATAAAGCAGGTATATGAATCAAACTCTGATGATAAATCATAAAGAGATTTGTTTTAAAACAATTCATACATCATTTAATTTTGCCCTTTATTAAAGATGAAAGCAAATTTGCCTACTGAGGAGATGAATGCGCTTCCTTATTTTTCCATAAAGAGGTAAATCTCAGAGGAATATTTGATTTTACTGTTGCCAGCTTTTTTAACACCCCCACATTCAGTCTGAGAAGCTTTGAACTAGTTGACTTCCAAGGGCCCTTCCAGCTCTTTTTTCTCTTACAGGTTTATTGTGAGGAGCAAATAAGTTGTGTGTAAAGTGCATTACAAGCCTTAAAGGTGTAGAGAAATGGGATTACAGCTGGGACCAGAGCTTGAAAATAGGACAATATAAGTGGTTTGCCCCTGGGCACCGAATTAAGAAAGAGCGGAGTGTAGTGCTCTTCTGTAGCAGGATGGAAGCAGCAATCCAGTAATTACTTGGCAAAACAAGTTCCACTTGGAACTTGGAACCAGATGGCCTGCTTCCCCCTACCCCTCATCTGCCCTGAAGTGGAGACAAAAGGCCCTCCACAGCAGCAGTCTGTGCCCCCAAAGATAGGTGAGGGTGATTTCCTGCTGTTTCCATGTTTCTAATCTTACTTCTCAGGCTGCTGGAGGTGTCAGAGTGAATGGAGTATTGCATAGAATTGGGAAGAGCCGATTTCAAATTCAGCCTGAAACACTTAGTAGTAGCGTGACTCCAAGGAAGTCACTTCAGCTGCCTGTCTCAGTTTGCCCATCTATAAACATGGGTACCATAATAGCATCTACCTCCCAGGGGTGTAGTTAGGATCAAAGGAAATGATTTTTTGTAAAGCGCCTTAAGAGTTGAAAGGCATATTTAGAGTTGGGTGTGTGCATTTTGGAGTAGGCTTAAGGCCAGGAGCTGGTTCTAACTCTACTCCCTCCTGACCCCAAAATGCCTCCCAACTCTAACCCTAACCTGACATGGTGTAAATGCTGTGGAAATGCTTGTTACCTTCTGTTGTCCTGTTGCCAGTTGGTACCAGGCATAATTATTCTGGCTCTTCCACGGCACTAGACAGACAGGAGATGTACTCTCAGCACCTTATATCAGAATGTTCCCCCCCCCCAATAAAATAAATAAAGATCTTCCAAGTTGGTTTTTCTCGCTAGCTCTTGTAATGAGCGCCTGTGCCCAGGTGCCTATCGTCATGTTCTTTTGCTACACCAGAGACTGGGCAATGACTTGTTTCCGACTGCATTCAAAACTACTCCACCCAATTTTAGCCTTGATATTTAAAGGAGAAAGAACTTCAAATAAGTAATAGAAGCCTTTGAAGGCCACTGACTGCAGTGAGATGACCATATACGAATTTTGTTCCAATTAGCTGAGGGATTTCATCACATCCTCTGGGGCCCCTCATCAGGCTAGCTAAAAGAAAGGGGTCAGGGCAACTAGGTGGCTCAGTGGATAGAGCACCAGCCCTTAAGTCAGGGGAACCTGAGTTCAAATCTGACCTCAGACACTTAACACTTCCTAGCTCTGTGACCCTGGGCAAGTCACTTAATCCCAATTGCCTCAGTAAAGCAAAAAAAAAAAAAAAAAAAAAAAAGGTAGAAGAAGAAGAAGAAGAGAGAGACAGTGGTAACTAATTATGAAAGTTTGTGTGGCTAGAATTCTAGTTAACCCCATTAAGAAGGAACTTGAGTAGGGTGAAGGGCAGGATTCTACATCCTTTCTTCTCCCGTCATTCTCCTAACTGGTAAGAAGAGTATTGAGAGAATTTGGACTTCTCCTCTTCCCATTAGCATCTAACACTGGTTTCTTGGTCTTTGGTCTTTCCCCTTCTACTGACTCCTTCCCTACTATCTACAAACATGCTCAAGTCTCCCCCACCCTAAAAATCATACTGACTTTAATCCTTCCCTTCCCACTATGATCCTCTTCTACCCTTGGTGGCCAGATTCCTCCAAAAGGCCATTTACAATGACTCCATTTTCTCTCCTCTCACTCTCTTCATTCATTATCATCCAGCTCCTGAACTCATCATTCCCATTAAACTGTTCTGTCCAAATTTACCAACGATCTCTCAATTGGCAAATCCATTGGTGTTTTCTCAGTCTTTGATCCCCTTGACCTTTCAGCAGTCTTGGACCTAGTGAATGATTCTCCCCTTTCTAGGTCTTCAGGCCATCCCTCTCTCCTACCCATCTGGCCCCTCCTCTGTTTCCTTGTGGGTCCTCTGAGCTTATCTCCTGTGATCTTGGGCTCTGTCTCTATCCCACTTCTTTTTTTTCTCGAAGCTGGTTCAAGTGCTGATGTCTCTATCCTAAGGATTCTCGGGCCTCCCTTTTCTACCCCAATCTCTAGACCTCCAGCTGCCTTTCAGACATCTTGAAATGCATGTCCAGCAGACATCTTAAACTTTGTCCAAAATAGAACTCATTCTGTTCCCCCTAGATCCTTCCTCGCTTCTCACCTTTCCTAATACTGGAGAAGATAAGACCAGTCTCCCCGCTTCTCAGGCTCACGACCTGGGAGTCATCATGGAGTCCTCAGTCCCTTCCTCCCCCATCCTCCAAATGCAATGGCCTGGCAAGTTCACCTTTGCAGCATCTCTCCCCACTCCAATGCGTCCTCCATCCGTCCACCAAAGTGATTTTCCTAGAGTGCAGGTTTTATCATGTTGCCCTCTTATTCAAGTAACTCTAGAAGGTTATTGTTACTTCCAGGATCAAATACAAGGGAGGGAAGGGAGAAGGAATATACACTTCTGTGATACCTACTATATGCCAGGCATTGTGCTGAACATTTTTTACAAATGTCATCTCATCTGAGCCCCACAACCACCCTGGGAGAGAGGTAGTCTATCTCCATTTTACAAATGAGAAAAATGAGGCAGGCAGAGACTAGGGGACTGGCTCAGGGTCACACAGCTCAGTGAGTGACGGAGGGTCGATTTGAACACAGGTCTTCAGGACTTCAGCTGTAGCACTTAGTTGCCTCTGAGGTCCAAAGTTCTTCATAAATTGTCACCCTCCCCAATCTTTTTAGTCTTACACTTCCCACATTCTGTGATTTGGTGACGATGGCTTCCTTGCTGTTCCTGCACTAGATGCTATGTCTCCTGAGTTCCTGCAGTTTCACTGTACCCTAGGCCAGAAAGGGTATTGCCTCCTTATTTCTGCCTCTTGGTTTCCCAGGCACTGTTTGCAGCTTGGGGGAAAGAAGGGCAAAAGTCATTGTGTCTTTGAGAAGTTCATATTCTAATGAATGATGCAGAATGCCACCAAAAAAAAAAAAAAGATATACAGGATAAATTGGAAAAGACCTAAGAGAGAAGGTCCAAAGATGGAGGAGGACCGAGAAAGGCTTCCTGCATAAGGTGGGCTTTTAGGCGAAACTTGAGGAAAGCTCAGGTGGCCATAAAATAGATAGCAGGAAGGACGGCCTTTCAGGCATGGGAGACCATCAATAACAATGCTTCAGGACCTGTTTCTGAAACCCATGACAAACAATGTAGACTAGAAAGAAACACAAATCCCCCAGGTCTGCTTCTCAGCCCAGGTTAACTGATAGGGCCAACGGGAAAAAGAAGTCATTCATCCTTCTGGGGAAGGGGAAAAATTATTATCCCCAATTTAGGAGACGAAACATGGAGGCACCCTCATGGGACCTTAGCTGGGGTATGTTCAGATATCCTAAAATGGAGTTTCCCTTTCTCCCCTAGCATGTGGTAGTCTCTTTTGGCTCTCTTGGTGCTATTAAGACAATTACTCTTTCCTGCTCAGACTTGGGAGCTTGATCTATGGAACTCTTGGAGCCAGGGTCCCAGGCAAGATTGTATAAGAGGTTGTGATTTTTAAAAAAAAATTCTCTTTATCCATTATTATTTGGATCCAGCATGATCACTTTATTTATTTATTTATTTTTGGCTGAGACAATTGGTTGACTTGCCTAGGGTCACACGGTCAGTAAGTGTTAAGTGTCTGAGGGCAGATTTGAACTCAGGTCCTCCCGACTCCTGACTTAAGGGCTGGTGCTCTACCCACTGCCCCTTGGTCAGTTTAATTGTGTGGGACTAGCTGAGATTTTTTTCTGAGATTTCCAATTATTTCAATCAATATAAGGGGGTAAGAGTGTATGTGATACTCATCTGGTAGTTGTAAATCCCTTTTTATTGGGGGGGGGTTGTATAAACTAGATCTGATGTGATTTTCTTCTTCAAACATCTTTGCAAAGTAACGCTTTAATTTCTCTTATGGGTTGTCAATTCCTCTCTCTTTGGCCACTATAATTCAAAATTGTGTTCATTTCCTTGGTCAATCTGATGTAACTATAAATTTGAGGAAGTCTTTGTTTTTGGTTGTTACATTTGAATTCTGGGTCTCTGCTTAAGTATATTATGTATTATGTATTATATATATGTAAAATAAACCTTGGTAATAAACTTTGGTTTTGCCTCCTAGATCTCTGCCTGTTGTTAAGTACCATTAGCAGCAATAGGCATCAATTAATCATCGGATATTTTCATAACAAGATGTTGCAGCAAGCTAGACCATTTGGGAAGCTTAGAGAAGCCAGTATGTCTGGGATTTGAGCCTGAGGGAGTTTGGGACTTGGAACTGGGACTATGCACACTCTCCTCCCATTCCTCATCTCCTCTCACTCAAATGCCTTCTGCCTCTTTCTCTTCCTTCGATTATTTTTCATGTGAAGAAATGGCCTTACTCTGCACCAAAAACAAACCCTCTGCTGTTCAGCTGATCCCACTGCATCCCATCTCCTCAATGGATTGCCCCTCTATAACACTCATACTTTCCCTTATCTTCCATCTCTATCTCTCCAGCTTTTTCTTTAGTGCCTGCAAACATGCCCAAGTTGTCCCCATCCTTCTAAGTCCTTCACTTGATCCTTTCATTCCTGCTGACTATTGTCCCATATCCCTTCTGCTGTTTGGAGCTATGCTCAAAAAGGCCATCTACCACAGGTCCCTTCATTTTTTCTTCCCTAATCCTACATCCCCTTGTTAATTCCTTGCAATTTAGCTTCCCAACTTCCTGATTGCACCAAAACTGCTCTCCCTAAAGTTACTGATGGTCTCTCAGTTGCTAAATCTAATCAATGGCCTTTAACAGCCGTTTTCTGTGACTCTCTGCAGCCCCTGATATTGTGGACCCATCCTTAGCACATGGTTCTCTGTAATATTCTTCTCTAAAATAGATTGTTCTCTGTGAGCAGGTTTCTTGGGGGGTTCTGGAGGTAGCCTTCATTTCAGTTCAGAGTAATAATCACCTCAAATGCAGCCAGGAATTAAAGTCCAGATCCTTTATTTTCTCTTTCAAAATAGCCCAGCTAGCTTTTTTAGAGACCAATCTCTCTCCTTGGTTCCTGCTGCTAGTCCTTTGCCTCTGCCAGCTTCAGCCTCTAAGTCCCTCCGAATCCAAAGCCTCCAGCCAGCACAAAGGTGGAAAATGGAATGAATCTGTCTTGCCTCTGACAGTGGGCTTGTCCTTTAGTGGGCTTGTCCTTCTGACTTGTGAATTTCCCTGAACTTCCAGTGGGCTTGTCCTTTTATATGCTCGTTTAGAGGTGTGAACTCTTAAAGATGTGAAAGGTGTAAACTCTTGCAGAACTCTTAACAAGTACTAAGCACATCAGTGAACCAGAGAACTGCTAAGCACCATGCTAAAATTAGACAGCCAACTTAGCACCTTGTAAGAATCTTAACAGTTCTCAACAAATGTTGATTCACTCTCTTCTCAGTACTTTCGTCTCTCTAGGTTTTTTGGGGGTCATGATTCTCTCCCGGTTCTCGATCGCTATCCAACTGCTTCTTCTCAGGCTCCTTTACCAGATTTTCTTCAGATCAGGTCCTCTAACCATAGGTGTCCTGTATGGCTCTCTCCTGGGTCCTCTTCTCACTCTCCATTACTTAGTGATCTCACCATCTCTATTCTGATGATTTCAAATCTACCTATCCTTCCCTAACTGCTGACCTCCAATCTCATAATTTCAACTGTATTTCAGACATCTCAAACTAGATGTCCAGGAGACAGCTCAAACTCAAGATGTTCAAACCAGAATTTGTTCCCTTTCCCAAGCCCACCCATTTCCCTCTTACTGTCAAGGGCAATATCATCCTCCTGGTCCCTTGGGCTCACTACCTAAGAGTCATGCTGATTCTTCACTATTTCTCACTGCCAGCCTCCCACATCCAAACTGTTGCCAAGGGCTGTTGACTTTACCTTTGCAGCATCTCTACCCTACCCCCTTCTCTCCTTTGACACTGCCATCTTCTTCTTGAGAGTCTTGCATATCATCTCATACCTGGACCATCGCAATAACCTGTCGGTGAGCCTGCCCGCCTCAGATCTTTCCTCATTTCAATTCACTCTCCATTCAGCCAACAAAGTGATTTTCCTAAAATAAAGGTTTGATCATTTCACTCTCCTGCTTGTTGTTTGCCCTTCTTTCTTGAACGTGAAATTGTGGAGGTGACACCATGACATGCAAGTGAATGGGATTGAAATGAGGGAGAGCTGGGCAGGGTCAGGCATTGCTTCCCTTTCCACTCCAAAACCACCTGGCCCAGTGGCAACAAAATACTTTTTTTCCAAGTCCTGCCTTCCCTCCAACTTGTGCATACAGTTTTAGATCCAGTGAGCCACCCTGGCCTCCTAGCTGTTCCACCTCTTGGCTCTGGGCATTTTTGCTGTTTGTCCCCTGTACTTGGGATCACCTCCTTCCTTGGCTCCAGCCCTTAATCTCCTTTGACTTTCTTCAAATCCCAATTAAATCCCATCTTCTACAAAAAAACCCCTTTTCCACCACCTCTTAATGGTAAGTGTTTTCTTGCATTATCTCATTTGCATCTTCTATACAACTTGTTTGGACAGTTTTCTCTTTGTCTTCTTCATTAGATTGCAAGTTACTGGAGGGCAGGGCCTTTCTTTTGATTCTTTTTGTATCCTGTGGCTTAGCACCCACACCATAGGTGCTTAATAAATATTCATTGATTGACTTCCTGAATGGAGGAAAGATATATACCTCTTCACAACTCTACACATTGAGGTGGTTCTAGGGAGAAGGGATTATGCCTCCTATTTGGGGAAAGTTTATTGTGATTGTTCCTTTGAAAGCAGTATTTCTTTGTAAAATCTAAAGCTACTTACTGGCCAAACAGGACTTGATGTGGAGTGCCCCCCCCTGCATTTGGAGGAATACCATGGAGCCAATGGCAGGGGGCCTAGACATCTCCCTTCAAGGGTCCCAGAAAATTCTATGGGTGGGTTACAATCTAAGCCACCTAGTAGTGGAGGCCAGAGTGATTAGTTTTATGTTGCCTATAGAGTACTTTTTTTTTTTTGAGAGTTAAAACATAGTGGATGTTCATTGATTAGGGAAAGGTTAAATCAATTGTGACACAGGAATTTAATGGAATATTGGAATATTATGAATATTCCATGAACATGAACCGCAGAAGGAATTAGGAGAGAGAGCCAAGAAAACAATATACACAGTTACTACGACTCTACAAATGCAGAGAAGACTGCAGAAGAAAATAAATCTTGCAAAATTACAGTAAACAAACAAGGCTGTAAAGAAGGGTGAGACACCCTTATCCTGTGCCTTTGTAGGGGTGGAAGATCCATGGATGGGGCCTATTGTATACATATTCTGGTTTTTCGATTATTTGATTGTTTTTGCTGTGTTTTTTTTTTTAAATTTAAAAAATGTTATTTGTGATACGAAATGGCTTAGGGGGGATGGGGGAATGCTGGGGGAAACCTGTATGTTAAAAAAAAAGGCTAATAAAAATTCTCAAAAACAAAAACAGAATGGGAAAATAAGAAAGGGGCAGGTTGTGGAAAGCTTTCAAACCCAGGCTGAAGGGATTCTTTTTGAGCCGAGACACCAGAGGAAGCAGTTGCCATTTAATCGAGTTGGGGGATGGGGGTGACGATGACTTGGTGAGATCTGCGCTTTGGGAACGTCGCCCTAGCAACCGACTGCAGATGGATTAGAGTTTGGGGGCGAAGGGGGGTAGTGGGGGGAGACGAGGCAGGGGAACCAATCGGAAGGCTACTGCAGTAGTCTAGGCTGGAAGTGATGGGGGAAGCTGCACCAAGAGTGGGGGCTATGTAAATAAGGGGAAGGAGATGTGTGTGACGGGCGCTGCCATGGTAGAAACGCTAAGCCTAGGCCAGCCATTGGACAAAACTCGCCGCACCGTGGCGACGAAATATCTCTAGTCGGGTTGGGGGCGCTGCCGGGTGTGGATAGCCAGAGAACCAAGATGGCAGCGGGGGAGGGGTGAGCCGCAGTCCGAGTGGGCGGGTGACGTCACAGCCTGGAGGCCCCGCCCTCAAGCTCTGCGCCTCTCTCAGCCTGGCACGTCAGCTCAAAGCAGCGGCAGCGGGGGCGGGGGCGGAGGAAACGGTCACTGCGCGCTTGGGGACGCCACAGAGGCGGCGGCGACGACGGCGGCAGCAGGACTCGAGAGCCATTGTCAGGTCTGCTACCGCGATCGGCCCGAAATACGCAGAGGCCCCGGGAGGAGGCAGCGGCCTATACCGTGACCTAAGGCTAGGCCCCGGCTCGACTCAGCTCGGCCCGGCCTGGAAGCTCGCGTCCGTGGGTAAGGCCCATCTTCCCGAAGCCTTTCTCCGGCAATCGCCCCCCCCCCACCGCCACCATTTCCGCCACCATTCCCGCCCCGCTGCCCCCCCCTGCGTGCAGGATGACGAGCAGCATAGTCGGGGGCAAATACGAGCTGCTGCGGAAGGTTGGGGCCGGTTCGTTCGGCGACATCTACCTCGCCATCAACATCACGAACGGCGAGGAGGTGGCTGTGAAGCTGGAGTCGCAGAAAGCCAAGCACCCCCAGCTGCTGTACGAGAGCAAGCTGTACAAGGTCCTGCAGGGCGGGGTGGGCATCCCCCACATGCGCTGGTACGGCCAGGAGAAGGACTACAACGTCCTCGTCATGGACCTCCTGGGGCCCAGCCTGGAGGACCTGTTCAATTTCTGCTCCCGCAGGTTCACCATGAAAACCGTGCTGATGCTGGCCGACCAGATGATCAGCAGGATCGAATATGTGCATACCAAGAACTTTATCCACAGGGACATCAAGCCTGACAATTTCCTGATGGGCATCGGGGCTCACTGCAACAAGCTCTTTCTCATTGACTTTGGACTGGCCAAAAAGTACCGAGACAACCGCACCAGGCAGCACATCCCTTACAGGGAGGATAAAAACCTCACCGGCACCGCCAGGTATGCCAGCATCAATGCACACCTCGGCATCGAGCAGAGCCGTCGCGATGACATGGAGTCCCTGGGCTACGTGCTGATGTATTTTAACAAGAGCAGCCTGCCCTGGCAAGGACTGAAGGCTGCCACCAAGAAGCAGAAGTACGAGAAGATCAGCGAGAAGAAGATGTCCACCCCTGTGGAAGTCCTCTGCCAGGGCTTTCCTGCAGAATTTGCCATGTATCTCAACTACTGCCGTGGCCTGCGCTTTGAAGAGGCACCTGATTACATGTACCTGAGGCAGCTGTTTCGCATTCTTTTCAGGACTCTGAACCACCAGTACGACTACACTTTCGATTGGACAATGTTAAAGCAGAAAATGACCTAAAAGGCGGGCCCCTCTAGTGGGGAGGGTGGGCAGACCCCCCGGGCCCTACAGGTTTCCAGGCATGGAGAGAAATATATGAAGTAGAGCAGATCAGAGCAGATCTTGTTACTCCCCAAATGTAGACATTTTAGTTCACGTGTACACTTCTAGTGGTGGTGAACAACCATTTCTTTGGTGTGAAGAATTTAATTTCAGTATAAACTGGCTGTGGTTAACACTAGCCTAGTATTCAGAGTTGTAGCTGCTGTGTTTGTGATTGTTAACTGGCATAGTGAAACATGATGTTCAGTTTTCTATTGCGTTTTTCAAGGGGAAACGTTAACTACATGGTTAACACACAAGCGGTAGAGATAAATTGTGCATATGCCAATTTTCTGTTACCTTTTCTTTTGTTCCAATTGTAATCCTGAATTTGTGCTTTGAGATCTTGTTTCAAAAGAATGGCATGAACAGTTTTCAACCATGGTTGTGGTAATTGTAAATGCTACAATTGTACACTCGTGGAGTTTTGTTTTTTCCTCCCTGGAGTTTAAATGTTGTACACTTAAACATTCTTAAATCTGTTGGCTTCTGTGTGCAAGGCAGCTGACAAGGTAGCAACCAAAGATTCCAGTTTTTAAGCATATGAAAGACTCTGCCTGCTTAATGTGCTAGAAATAACATCATCTAAGTGTAAACTTAAGAAAATCGTAGTGACTACTAGATTATCTGTAGTGCTCTGCATTAACTCTATAATGTTCTTGATATTTAAAAAATAGCCTATTTGTCACAGACGTTTTGTTAACATCTTATGAACCTGTATGTGTTACTTATATAAATGTAATCAGTGTAAGCATCTATATGATCTGGAATTTCATGTTTATGTTGAAATGAGAGTTGTTTTGTTTACAAGTTCATTAAAAACTAAAAATTGACTCTGTTTAAAAAAACAAATTGGCCACGTGTGGTGAATACAAGTGAAGGTCCAGAGGGTGGTGAATCTGGACTGAGAAGCTGCAAACCTGGGTTATTGGGAAAAAAGCAGTACCTTGGACAGTACTTGGCTGTGGAGAAGGGACAGGGAGGGGGAAGGAGAGGGAAAGAAGAGGAAGGAAGATGAAACCTAAGTAGACATTGGTAACTGGGAGCAGAGGGAAGGTTGGGCCCCTCCTGTAGGTAATTCTTGGTTTAGAGCAAATAAAATAATTTGACAGAACTTGTCTTAAAGACAAGACGTGACTAATTTTGAATAGACTTCCCTAGTGTGCTTCAGAAAGCAATGTGCTTTCTGGAAATACCGTTAAATGTTCCCTACTATCCCCTACGAATTCGACTGTTTCCCAACTACGTCCTCAGATACGATTTTCAGCTTCTGCAGTGTCTGCTGTACTTGGTTACCTATGCCAAATTAAGCCAGAAATATAGGAAAATATGCTTAATACAATTATTAACCAGAGGAAGAACATTGTCTCCCAAACCAAGGTTTCTGCTTGGTAACTAATTCATAAATCAATTAGAGCATCAGATTAACTCTCTCTTCCTGTGTTAACAAATATATTTTATTTGAGGTATCAAATACAACTACTTTATAATCTTTTTTTCCCAAATCCTAATATTAGAAATTTAAAAGCATCACTAACAAAATAATCTCACAAACCCATCATTAATTATTTGTTTTTAATCCAAATGGATACATTAAGGAAAAACATCGCATGCATATTTTGACATTCAGAAACCAAGCTAGGAGAACTATCACTTTAATCGCAGCCACAATGTGCCAGGAAGCATTATTCCTGATTATCAAAACCAATAGGAAAAACAGATTCTGAGGCCTAAAGTTTGCTCCTTGGTTTCAAATATTTTTCCAAATCTACAAGGATTGATATTCTTTAGAATCAGAATTTTCAGGATTAGCAAAATCCTTAGATAGTCTCACCTATCGGTTTATATAGGAGCAGTTTCTTTAGAGAGTCTCTTTTCAGTAAGCATTTTCTGAGAGAAGTATTTCCTGCTGCAAATTCCTTCTCACCACTATAAGATCTTCCACCAGATTGTCGTTTTGACTTATAAATTCTAGAAAAATTCTGGGTTCACGGTGTGCTTTGGCAAGAGATGGGGATTGTTTTCCCTAAGGAATTAAGGCACTCTGAATTTATATTGCAGCATTTCTCCAAGAGGAGATAATAGTTCTACAGACAGGTCAGCTCCTCTCTATCTTGCTATTCTTAGTTTGAGGGTGTCTTTCTTAGCTTTCTGTGGCAATATTTACAACCCCAGGGTTCCCTTTTTCCCTTTACTATTTTTTTGTTTTATTTTCACTTCCTAGAGATTCCCATTGCTGACAAAAAATAAAGACTCCAACCTCCTGCTAGGTCACACAAACAAGATGACATACCAGACGCTCAGTCCTCACCCTCTCAGACCTCTCCCATACAAAAATTATACACCCCCAAAATAAAGCAGTTTCTTTGTTTTAGAACACCTGCAATCCAAAGGAAGCTTCCAAAAAAACCCCTGTAAGAATGGATGCTTAGTAACCCCAGGTTCACTCTGCACTCTTCCCCTACCTCCCATGCTACCTACTGGCAGGGAGGCTGAGCTAGCGTCTTCCCCCTGCTCCTTCCTCCCTCTTCCCAATATCAGAGACCCTGGCTCCAAACTGTGGAAGTTTGGGCCTTAAGAGCCAGATCAGCCACAGCCTTTAGGAGCAAAACCCTGAAAACACCAGGCAATGTTCTGAAGTGCCAGAGAAAACAGACTGAACTGCTGGTGCTGGGCCAGGGAACTAAGGAAAAAAGGGAGTGGGGGCAGGGCTTTCTCTCTCTCTCTCTCTCTCTCTCTCTCTCTCTCTCTCTCTGTGTGTGTGTGTGTGTGTGTGTGTGTGTATCTGCTTCTGTCTGTCTTTGTCTCTGTCTCTTCTCTCTCTTTCTCTCTTTGTCTCTCTCTGTCTTCCTCTTTATGTGTGTGTGTGTGTGTACGTATGTGTGTGTGTGTGTCGTGTGTGTGTGTGTGTGTGTGTGTGTGTGTTTCTCTGTCTCAGGCATTTTCTTTGTCCCTTTTTTTCTCTCTCAGTCTTTGTTTTTCTCTCTGTCTCTCTTTGTCTCTTTCTCTCCCTCTTTCTCTCTGTCACTGTCTGTCTGTCTCTGTTTATTTCTGTCTCTCTCTTTCACTCAGTTTCTCTCTCTCTCTCTCTCTCTCTCTCTCTCTCTCTCTCTCTCTCTCTCTCTCTGTCTCTGTCTCTCATCTGTGTGCGTGTGTGCACGTGTCTGTGTGTGTGTGTCTGTGTGTGCCATCCCCCTCCCCCCAGCACCACTCCACCCAGATTGAGGGAAAGAGCACAACATCCAGCTAGGGCAATTCTGACCACCCCAAAATCACCTGAAATAGAGACCTAGTGTGACAAATGGTCAATTGCTTAGCGTGGGAAGAAGCTGAGACCCATTTGAAATCCAGCTTGCAAGAATCCACAATCAGGAATTAGGAAGAGAGTGATAAGGAAATTGAGGTGTGTGGAGGGAGATAAGACTAAAAGCACCAACGATTTCAAGAAGAAATCTCAAAGACCTTTATACACACACACACACACACACACACACACACACACACATCAACAAGTTAGCCATTAACAACTTAAAAAGAAATAAATGATTTTTTTATTACTTTGATTTATTTTAAAGTTTGTTTATAGGATTAAGCTCCCTTCTTTAGGAAGAACTAGCCCTAAACTAAGCCAATCAAGGGAAACGGTCTTTTTTTTTATTTTGGAAAAAAACCTTTTTATTAGAAATTTTAATAGATAAAAAGTTTTTAGGGAAAAAAACTAAGAAATAAAACAAGCATTTCATTTTTCTTTTAACAATTTTTTTATGTGATTTAGCAGAAAGTTTAGAAGTAGAATTCTCCATTAGGGATTAGTTTTAAATAAATTTAAATTAAAAAGAGAGAATATAGGGAAGCAAAACTTTGTTAAATAGTCTCTTTTATATATATATATACACAGACACATATGTATGGATATATTATGCATGCATGTATGTATATATGTATATACAAAGTGCCCTTTAAATGGATGAATCCAATTGGCAAATTAGGCCAAAACAATTTGACATTGTTACTAAATTACATTTGAAGATAATTAAAACTCAACATAAACAGTAGACAGCAAGACCCCAGCCACAAGACTGTCATATGTTATATACTTAATAGAGGAAACAGGTAAAATTTTAATTTCAAAATCTCCAAGAGAAAACTTAGAAGTTCAAGTCTGATTTAATGCTATTTGTGTTCATTTTGTGAATGATAAAGAACTAAATTTAGGAATAGTGGGTTCCTTGCTTCAGATAAAAAAGGACTTTATACACGTAGAAATCTTTAAGAGAATGGGAAATCTGCTTATTTTCTGTTTTGTGCTAAT